>NW_025229360.1:22434-24040 GCF_018294505.1 Triticum aestivum | reverse complement strand
GCATGGTATCATCATTTCACCCGCATAGCATGTGCGAAAGAGTAGAGAGGGTCACGGCAAAAACTGGACGCACTTCGTGTACAAACTGGACAATCTCTTTCGGAGTATCAGGGTTTCGGACGAAAACTCATCTGTTACACGGGCACTTCAATGTTTTCTAAACTTATTTCAACTCCGGACTTCTTTTGTGTTCAATATGCAGCATTCAAAGCGACGTCATCAATTTCCAACATGTTCTGACATCATTTGTTGTTTTTCGGTCATTTACCTAATTGTTTAGAGATCTAAATGACCGTGAAATTGAAAATCACTACAAAATGGAGTCTCAAAATGTTGAAACTTGGCATGGTATCATAATTTCACCCGCATAGCATGTGCTAAAGAGTAGAGAGGGTCACGGCAAAAACTAGAGGCACTTCGTGTACAAACTGGACAATCTCTTTTGGAGTATTAGGGTTTCGGACGAGAACTCATCTGTTACATGGGCAATTCAATGTTTTTAAACTTATTTGAACTCCGGACTTCTTTTGTGTTCAGTATGCAGCATTCAAAGCGACGTCATCAATTTCCAACATGTTCTCACATCATTTGTTTTTCAGTGATTTACTGAATTGTTTAAAGAGCTAAATGACCGTGAAATTGAAAATCACTACAAAATGAACTGTGAAAATGTTGAAACTTGGCATGGTATCATCATTTCACCTACATAGCATGTGCGAAAGAGTAGAGAGGGTCACGGCAAAAACTGGACGCACTTCGTGTACAAACTGGACAATCTCTTTCGGAGTATCAGGGTTTCGGACGAGAACTCATCTGTTACACGAGCACTTCATTGTTTTTTAAACTTATTTGAACTCCGGACTTCTTTTGTGTTCAGTATGCAACATTCAAAGCGACTTCATCAATTTCCAACATGTTCTGACATCATTTGTTGTTTTTCAGTCATTTACCTAATTGTTAGAGAGCTAAATGACCGTGAAATTGAAAATCACTACAAAATGAACTCTGAAAAAGTTGAAACTTGGCATGGTATCATCATTTCACTCGCATAGCATGTGCGAAAGAGTAGAGAGGGTCACGGCAAAAACTGGACGCACTTCGTGTACAAACTGGACAAACTCTTTCGAAGTATCAGGGTTTAGGACGAGAACTCAACTGTTACACGGGCACTTCAATGTTTTTTAAACTTTTTTGAACTTCAGACCTCTTTTGTGTTCAGTATGCAGCATTCAAATCGACGTCATCAATTTCCAACATGTTCTGACATCATTTGTTGTTTTTCAGTCATTTACCTAATTGTTAGTGAGCTAAATGACCGTGAAATTGAAAATCACTACAAAATGAACTGTGAAAATGTTGAAACTTGGAATGGTATCATCATTTCACCCGCATAGCATGTGCGAAAGAGTATAGAGGGTCGTGGCAAAAACTGGAGGCACTTCGTGTACAAACTAGACAATCTCTTTCAGAGTATCAAGGTTTTGGACGAGAACTCATCTGTTACACGGGCACTTCAATGTTTTTTAAACTTATTTGAACTACGGACTTCTTTTGTGTTCTGTATGCAGCATTCAAAGTGACGTCATCAATTTCCAACATGTTCTGA
>NW_025229360.1:21378-22424 GCF_018294505.1 Triticum aestivum | reverse complement strand
CTCCGGACTTCTTTTGTGTTCAGTATGCAGCATTCAAAGCGACGTCATCAATTTCCAACATGTTCTGACATCATTTGTTTTTCAGTGATTTACTGAATTGTTTAAAGAGCTAAATGACCGTGAAATTGAAAATCACTACAAAATGAACTATGAAAATGTTGAAACTTGGCATGGTATCATCATTTCACCTACATAGCATGTGCGAAAGAGTAGAGAGGGTCACGGCAAAAACTAGACGCACTTCGTGTACAAACTGGACAATCTCTTTCGGAGTATCAGGGTTTCGGACGAGAACTCATCTGTTACACGAGCACTTCATTGTTTTTTAAACTTATTTGAACTCCGGACTTCTTTTGTGTTCAGTATGAAACATTCAAAGCGACTTCATCAATTTCCAACATGTTCTGACATCATTTGTTGTTTTTCAGTCATTTACCTAATTGTTAGAGAGCTAAATGACCGTGAAATTGAAAATCACTACAAAATGAACTCTGAAAAAGTTGAAACTTGGCATGGTATCATCATTTCACTCGCATAGCATGTGCGAAAGAGTAGAGAGGGTCACAGCAAAAACTGGACGCACTTCGTGTACAAACTGGACAAACTCTTTCGAAGTATTAGGGTTTAGGACGAGAACTCAACTGTTACACGGGCACTTCAATGTTTTTTAAACTTTTTTGTGCTTCAGACCTCTTTTGTGTTCAGTATGCAGCATTCAAATCGACGTCATCAATTTCCAACATGTTCTGACATCATTTGTTGTTTTTCAGTCATTTACCTAATTGTTAGTGAGCTAAATGACCGTGAAATTGAAAATCACTACAAAATGAACTGTGAAAATGTTGAAACTTGGAATGGTATCATCATTTCACCCGCATAGCATGTGCGAAAGAGTATAGAGGGTCGTGGCAAAAACTGGAGGCACTTCGTGTACAAACTGGACAATCTCTTTCAGAGTATCAAGGTTTTGGACGAGAACTCATCTGTTACACGAGCACTTCATTGTTTTTTAAACTTATTTGAACTACGGACTTCTTTTGTGTTCA
>NW_025229360.1:19014-20022 GCF_018294505.1 Triticum aestivum | reverse complement strand
GTATGCAGCATTCAAAGTGACGTCATCAATTTCCAACATGTTCTGACATCATTTGTTGTTTTTCAGTCATTTACCTAATTGTTAGAGAGCTAAATGACCCTGAAATTGAAAATCACTACAAAATGAACTCTGAAAATGCTGAAACTTGGCATGGTATCATCATTTCACCCGCATAGCATGTGCGAAAGAGTAGAGAGGGTCATGGAAAAAACTGGACGCACTTCGTGTACAAACTGGACAAACTCTTTCGAAGTATCAGGGTTTCGAACGAGAACTCAACTGTTACACGGGCACTTCAATTTTTTAAACTTATTTGAACTTCGGACTTCTTTTCTGTTCAGTATGCAGCATTCAAAGCGACGTCATCAATTTCCAACATGTTCTGACATCTTTTGTTGTTTTTCAGTTATTTACCTAATTGTTAGAGAGCTAAATGACGGTGAAATTGAAAATCACTACAAAATAAACTATTAAAATGTTGAAACTTGGCATGGTATCATCATTTCACCCGCATAGCATGTGCGAAAGAGTAGAGAGGGTCACGGCAAAAACTGGAGGCACTTCGTGTACAAACTGGACAATCTATTTCGGAGTATCAAGGTTTCGGACGAGAACTCATCTGTTACACGGGCACTTCAATGTTTTTTAAACTTATTTGAACTCCGGACTTCTTTTGTGTTCAGTATGCAGCATTCAAAGCGACGTCATCAATTTCCAACATGTTCTGACATCATTTGTTGTTTTTCAGTCATTTACCTAATTGTTGGAGAGCTAAATGACCATGAAATTGAAAATCACTACAAAATGAACTCTGAAAATATTGAAACTTGGCATGGTATCATCATTTGACCCGCATAGCATGTGCGAAAGAGTAGAGAGGGTCACGACAAAAACTGGACGCACTTCGTGTACAAACTGGACAAACTCTTTTGAAGTATCAGGGTTTCGGACGAGAACTCAACTGTTACACGGGCACTTCAATTTTTTTAAACTTATTTAAACTTTGGA
>NW_025229360.1:12426-14324 GCF_018294505.1 Triticum aestivum | reverse complement strand
TATACAGCATTCAAAGCGACGCCATCAATTTCCAACATGTTCTGACATCTTTTGTTGTTTTTTAGTCATTTACCTAATTGTTAGAGAGCTAAATGATCGTGAAATTGAAAATCACTACAAAATGAACTGTGAAAATGTTGAAACTTGGCATGGTATCATCATTTCACCCGCATAGCATGTGCGAAAGAGTAGAGAGGGTCACGGCAAAAACTGGACGCACTTCGTGTACAAACTGGACAAACTCTTTCGAAGTATCAGGGTTCCGGACGAGAACTCATCTGTTACACGGGCACTTCAATGTTTTTTAAACTTATTTGAACTACGGACTTCTTTTGTGTTCTGTATGCAGCATTCAAAGTGACGTCATCAATTTCCAACATGTTCTGACATCATTTGTTGTTTTTCAGTCATTTACCTAATTGTTAGAGAGCTAAATGACCCTGAAATTGAAAATCACTACAAAATGAACTCTGAAAATGCTGAAACTTGGCATGGTATCATCATTTCACCCGCATAGCATGTGCGAAAGAGTAGAGAGGGTCATGGAAAAAACTGGACGCACTTCGTGTACAAACTGGACAAACTCTTTCGAAGTATCAGGGTTTCGAACGAGAACTCAACTGTTACACGGGCACTTCAATTTTTTCAACTTATTTGAACTTCGGACTTCTTTTGTGTTTAGTATGCAGCATTCAAAGCGACGTCATCAATTTCCAACATGTTCTGACATCATTTGTTGTTTTTCAGTCATTTACCTAATTGTTAGAGAGCTAAATGACCGTGAAATTGAAAATCACTACAAAATGAACTCTGAAAATGTTGAAACTTGGCATGGTATCATCATTTCACCCGCATAGCATGTGCGAAAGAGTAGAGAGGGTCACGGCAAAAACTGGAGGCACTTCGTGTACAAACTGGACAATCTATTTCGGAGTATCAAGGTTTCGGACGAGAACTCATCTGTTACACGGGCACTTCAATGTTTTTTAAACTTATTTGAACTCCGGACTTCTTTTGTGTTCAGTATGCAGCATTCAAAGCGACGTCATCAATTTCCAACATGTTCTGACATCATTTGTTGTTTTTCAGTCATTTACCTAATTGTTAGAGAGCTAAATGACCGTGAAATTGAAAATCACTACAAAATGAACTCTGAAAATGTTGAAACATGGCATGGTATCATCATTTCACCCGCATAGCATGTGCGAAAGAGTAGAGAGGGTCACAACAAAAACTGGACGCACTTCGTGTACAAACTGGACAAACTCTTTCGAAGTATCAGGGTCTCGGACGAGAACTCAACTGTTACACGGGCACTTCAATGTTTTTTAAACTTATTTGAACTTCAGACTTCTTTTGTGTTCAGTATGCAACATTCAAAGCGACGTCATCAATTTCCAACATGTTCTGACATCATTTGTTGTTTTTCAGTCATTTACCTAATTGTTAGAGAGCTAAATGACCATGAAATTGAAAATCACTACAAAATGAACTCTGAAAATATTGAAACTTGGCATGGTATCATCATTTGACCCGCATAGCATGTGCGAAAGAGTAGAGAGGGTCACGGCAAAAACTGGACGCACTTCGTGTACAAACTGGACAAACTCTTTTGAAGTATCAGGGTTTCGGACGAGAACTCAACTGTTACACGGGCACTTCAATGTTTTTAAACTTATTTAAACTTCGGACTTCTTTTGTGTTCAGTATACAGCATTCAAAGCGACGCCATCAATTTCCAACATGTTCTGACATCTTTTGTTGTTTTTTAGTCATTTACCTAATTGTTAGAGAGCTAAATGATCGTGAAATTGAAAATCACTACAAAATGAACTGTGAAAATGTTGAAACTTGGCATGGTATCATCATTTCACCCGCATAGCATGTGCGAAAGAGTA
>NW_025229360.1:10297-10833 GCF_018294505.1 Triticum aestivum | reverse complement strand
ACAACAAAAACTGGACGCACTTCGTGTACAAACTGGACAAACTCTTTCGAAGTATCAGGGTCTCGGACGAGAACTCAACTGTTACACGGGCACTTCAATGTTTTTTAAACTTATTTGAACTTCAGACTTCTTTTGTGTTCAGTATGCAACATTCAAAGCGACGTCATCAATTTCCAACATGTTCTGACATCTTTTGTTGTTTTTCAGTTATTTACCTAATTGTTAGAGAGCTAAATGACGGTGAAATTGAAAATCACTACAAAATGAACTGTTAAAATGTTGAAACTTGGCATGGTGTCATCATTTCACCCGCATAGCATGTGCGAAAGAGTAGAGAGGGTCACGGCAAAAACTGGAGGCACTTCGTGTACAAACTGGACAATCTATTTCGGAGTATCAAGGTTTTGGACGAGAACTCATCTGTTACACGGGCACTTCAATGTTTTTTAAACTTATTTGAACTCCGGACTTCTTTTGTGTTCAGTATGCAGCATTCAAAGCGACGTCATCAATTTCCAACATGTTCTGACATCATT
>NW_025229360.1:9282-9549 GCF_018294505.1 Triticum aestivum | reverse complement strand
TTCGAAGTATCAGGGTTTCGAACGAGAACTCAACTGTTACACGGGCACTTCAATTTTTTAAACTTATTTGAACTTCGGACTTCTTTTGTGTTCAGTATGCAGCATTCAAAGCGACGTCATCAATTTCCAACATGTTCTGACATCATTTGTTGTTTTTCAGTCATTTACCTAATTGTTAGAGAGCTAAATGACCGTGAAATTGAAAATCACTACAAAATGAACTCTGAAAATGTTGAAACTTGGCATGGTATCATCATTTCACCCGCA
>NW_025229360.1:8320-9272 GCF_018294505.1 Triticum aestivum | reverse complement strand
GGACGAGAACTCATCTGTTACACGGGCACTTCAATGTTTTTTAAACTTATTTGAACTCCGGACTTCTTTTGTGTTCAGTATGCAGCATTCAAAGCGACGTCATCAATTTCCAACATGTTCTGACATCATTTGTTGTTTTTCAGTCATTTACCTAATTGTTAGAGAGCTAAATGACCGTGAAATTGAAAATCACTACAAAATGAACTCTGAAAATGTTGAAACATGGCATGGTATCATCATTTCACCCGCATAGCATGTGCGAAAGAGTAGAGAGGGTCACAACAAAAACTGGACGCACTTCGTGTACAAACTGGACAAACTCTTTCGAAGTATCAGGGTCTCGGACGAGAACTCAACTGTTACACGGGCACTTCAATGTTTTTTAAACTTATTTGAACTTCAGACTTCTTTTGTGTTCAGTATGCAACATTCAAAGCGACGTCATCAATTTCCAACATGTTCTGACATCATTTGTTGTTTTTCAGTCATTTACCTAATTGTTAGAGAGCTAAATGACCATGAAATTGAAAATCACTACAAAATGAACTCTGAAAATATTGAAACTTGGCATGGTATCATCATTTGACCCGCATAGCATGTGCGAAAGAGTAGAGAGGGTCACGGCAAAAACTGGACGCACTTCGTGTACAAACTGGACAAACTCTTTTGAAGTATCAGGGTTTCGGACGAGAACTCAACTGTTACACGGGCACTTCAATGTTTTTAAACTTATTTAAACTTCGGACTTCTTTTGTGTTCAGTATACAGCATTCAAAGCGACGCCATCAATTTCCAACATGTTCTGACATCTTTTGTTGTTTTTTAGTCATTTACCTAATTGTTAGAGAGCTAAATGATCGTGAAATTGAAAATCACTACAAAATGAACTGTGAAAATGTTGAAACTTGGCATGGTATCATCATTTCACCCGCATAGCATGTGCGAAAGAGTA
>NW_025229360.1:2271-2694 GCF_018294505.1 Triticum aestivum | reverse complement strand
AACTTGGCATGGTATCATCATTTCACCCGCATAGCATGTGCGAAAGAGTAGAGAGGGTCACGGCAAAAACTGGACGCACTTCGTGTACAAACTGGACAAACTCTTTCGAAGTATCAGGGTTTCGGACAAGAACTGAACTGTTACACGGGCACTTCAATGTTTTTTAAACTTATTTGAACTTCGGACTTCTTTTGTGTTCACTATGCAGCATTCAAAGCGACGTCATCAATTTGCAACATGTTCTGACATCATTTGTTGTTTTTCAGTCATTTACCTAATTGTTAGAGAGCTAAATGACCGTGAAATTGAAAATCACTACAAAATGAACTGTGAAAATGTTGAAACTTGGCATGGTATCATCATTTCACCCGCATAGCATGTGTGAAAGAGTAGAGAGGGTCACGGCAAAAACTGGAGGCGCTT
>NW_025229360.1:0-884 GCF_018294505.1 Triticum aestivum | reverse complement strand
AGTATCAAGGTTTTGGACGAGAACTCATCTGTTACACAGGCACTTCAATGTTTTTTAAACTTATTTGAACTCCGGACTTCTTTTGTTTTCAGTATGCAGCATTCAAAGCGACGTCATCAATTTCCAACTTGTTCTGACATCATTTGTTTTTCAGTCATTTACTGAATTGTTTAAAGAGCTAAATGACCGTGAAATAGAAAATCACTACAAAATGAACTCTGAAAATGTTGAAACTTGGCATGGTATCATCATTTCACCCGCATAGCATGTGCGAAAGAGTAGAGAGGGTCACGGCAAAAACTGGAGGCACTTCGTGTAGGAACTGGACAATCTCTTTCGGAGTATCAAGGTTTCGGACGAGAACTCATCTGTTACACGGGCACTTCAATGTTTTTTAAACTTATTTGAACTTCAGACTTCTTTTGTGTTCAGTATACAGCATTCAAAGCGACGCCATCAATTTCCAACATGTTCTGACATCTTTTGTTGTTTTTTAGTCATTTACCTAATTTTTAGAGAGCTAAATGATCGTGAAATTGAAAATCACTACAAAATGAACTGTGAAAATGTTGAAACTTGGCATGGTATCATCATTTCACTCGCATAGCATGTGCAAAAGAGTAGAGAGGGTCACGGCAAAAACTGGACGCACTTCGTGTACAAACTGGACAAACTCTTTCGAAGTATCAGGGTTCCGGACGAGAACTCATCTGTTACACGGGCACTTCAATGTTTTTTAAACTTATTTGAACTCCGGACTTCTTTTATGTTCAGTATGCAGCATTCAAAGCGACGTCATCAATTTCCAACATGTTCTGACATCATTTGTTGTTTTTCAGTCATTTACCTAATTGTTAGAGAGCTAAATGACCATGAAATTGAAA
>NW_025229359.1:17272-24048 GCF_018294505.1 Triticum aestivum | reverse complement strand
CCTGACTTGGCCTATGAGTTTGCCTTGCCGTGGCCGATGTCAATCCAGGGTGTCGTGGACGAGGACACGTTCGAGGAGCTGCGGGACGAGGGCACCGCCGTCGAGGTCTCCCGCCTCTTCATCTACGACGCCTCCGAGATCATCGATGACATCGACATCCTGATGTCCGCCCTCACGCCCTCTATCATCTCTCCCTCTGCTCTCTGTCTCGGTACTGACTCATCTTAATTATCTGCTCTGGAAATCGCAGGGAGGAGCCCGAAGTGGACTTTGACGAGGTGGAAGCCCTGACGCAGCAGCTCATGCGGTGCACCTCCAGGTGATGACCATCATAAACCCTTTCTCTCTCTTCCACCTGCTTATTTTTAACTCTATATATGTTTGTTTGCCCGCTGCGTCAATGTCGTGCGATTCAGATCTGTTTATTATACTGGGCGAATGATTCTTATTTGTCGGTTGCACTGCCCCATAGGCGTAATTAGAAGAATCAAGTTTAGTTGCGTTTAGTGTAGCGGAGTTTCCGGTATCCCGATTAATATCAATGATGAGGATTAATTGTTGTCCTTCTCGGAATATTCCTGGTATTAATGATCTGCTATTCTGTGTATTACTAATGGTGGTTTTTCTGGTATTAATGATCTGCTATCCTATGTATCTCTAATGGTGTTTTTTTTCTAGTTTGTCCACGGTATTGATGTTGTTTTTTATTTGGATGTGTCGGCACGGGGTGCGTACCTCACGACACGGCCGCACAATTGAGGTTTGTGTCGCTCTACAGGCGTCGTATAGCCATAGGTAGAAGAGCTGAGTTTAGTCATATATCGTGTAACGAAATTGTTGGTATTCTTCCCAATGTCAATCAAATCGTATAGCTTGGCGAGGGGATTTTTTTTCGTTTTGTAAACGTTTGTTCTACTATTAATGATCTGCAATTCTACATAATGCCAATGGCCATTTTTCTGTTTCTCCATTGGAACGGTGTTGTTTCTATTCAGATTTGTCAGGCACAGGGTGTGTACGTCATGGACGTGATTCGGGTGTCGTATATCCAAAATTAGAAGACCTGATTGTAGTTGTGTCTCGTGTAGCGGAATTGTCGGTATTCATGACAATTTCATGGTTCGTCAAGAAAAACTTTGTCATTTTCTGAATATTTCTGGTACTACTGATCTGCTATTGCACATAACAGCAATGGTGTTTTTTTTCTGGTTCATCAAACAATTTATGGAGTTGACAATCATGGTAGGAAATGGCTCCTTGAGAATATTATTGAGTTGACGTCTCAGTTTATAATAAGTTTGCGAAGTTCCTAATTTCCTGATCTGCATTTTTTTTGCATGTTTCAGTGTTGGTGCACAGCAAGTGAACCTCGCCTGCATGCACTTCGGCAATTTCTATGCCATACAATGCAAACAAGGGTCAGAACTCAACAGCTTATTAAATATTGTTACACAATACTTATTCGCAACATTGTTTTTCAATGTCTCTATGTAAACCTGCCAGCTCATGTTGTCTTTTCTGTCGTTATTTTCAGCTCATACCAATCTAACGTTGTTAAGAAGTAACCTGATTTGCTTTTTCACTTCATCTGCAGTCACGTTGTTGATATTACTCGGTTCATTATCTGAATATGCTACACTTTGATGGTTCTCTTGTAATTTATTCGCTCTAGACCTCTGTTTATAGCACAACTAAATTCATATATGGCTAGAGATTTTTCCTTTTTGAAGTATAGGGTTACAATTTTAGAACCATTTCATCTCAATTCTGTTAACCTCTTCAGAATCTGACAATGTGGTATTTTTGCATTATTTCAGGTGTCTTGTGTCATTTTCTCTTGTTAGGAATGAGTTCTATATTGTGCGACATGAGTTGGAGATCATGATGCAGGTAGCACCTTATGTGCCTAATGTTGGATTGTGATACCAAATTCCCACTAGTTTAATAACTCATAGATTGGTCATATTAAGATAGAGAAAATGGAACAATCTTTAATCCTTATTCTAATTCTTTTGACATTTAGATTTGGATCACTTAGTTTAAGGTACCGAAAAGTCTCATTTAGCCGTTAAATGATTATGTGGTAATTTTGTCATCATGCTTGGTAGATGCACATGGTAGCTAAAAAAAGTGGTAGAAATTCTTTGTTTCCCAGCTTAAATTAAGCTTCGCCAAATGCCCAAATAAGAAACTAGCTAACTTGTAACAAGGCTGATTAGTGAGACCACGTGACTTGAGCATCATTATGTGCCATAGACTTATCTTAATCATTGACCTATTATTCATCTTTTGATGCAGCTCGAAGAGCAGATCACGGCATGTGGTCCTAACTCCTAAGTAGCGGCAAGTGAAGGGGGAAGAGTGTGGCCCCATGCAATCTCTTGCATTATGCGTTCCATGTGTCTCTGCTGATGTAGCGGTTTTTAAAGGGTGCGCGTAAAGCTTAGATGAATATTCTCGTGTCGGAACTTTGGGCTCGTAACCCTGTGAACGGAAACTGTTGTCGTGTGTTGATGTCAGTGTGAAGTCCATATTCTAGTGTGACGTGGATGTGTTGCCGCCCTTCCTATGGGCTGTTTATAACACGTATACCTGGCTGGTTTGTCCTCTAGTGACTTTGTTTTGTTGTATGTTCTATTTGTTTTTCTCTACAAACAAGTCTTGTTGTTGGTTGTTGTACCCAGAGTGTAGCCAATCACCATATTTGGGCATGTTAAACAGGTCTTTTCGGTCTGAAATTTCAGCGTGGCCTTCTTATAAGAGTACGACGGCACCACAAGCAGTAGCCGGAGGAGGGGCAAAACAGAAGGGATGGTCTGCAAGGTCACATCGAGGGATCACAAAGCTGTCGGTTCGCGAGACAACGTGAAGAGCATCTCTGGGCTTAGGTGTATTTGCATTGGTACGAAAAGTCTGGGCTAATTAAGTCGCCAATTACAGGTCCAACGATGATCGCTGGAACATCATACCGTAGGGCCCAGCTTAACGCCCATATCACCGGCATGTACACCGAGGTGAGGCCCCTCCCCCCCTCTAGTCGTGTGGTTGTGGAATTTGGCCTGACTTGGCCTATGAGTTTGCCTTGCCGTGGTCGACGTCGATCCAGGGTGTCGTGGACGAGGACACATTCGAGGAGCTGTGGGACGAGGGCACCGCCGTCGAGGTCTCCCGCCTCTTCATCTACGACGCCTCCGAGATCATCGACGGCATCGACATCCTGATGTCCGCCCCCACGCCCTCTATCATCTCTCCCTCTGCTCTCTGTCTCGGTACTGACTCATCTTAATTATCTGCTCTGGAAATCGCAGGGCGGAGCCCGAAGTGGACTTTGACGAGGTGGAAGCCCTGACGCAGCAGCTCATGATTTGCACCTCCAGGTGATGACCATCATAAACCCTTTCTCTCTCTTCCACTCGCTTATTTTAACTCTATGTTTGTTTGCCCGCTGCGTCAATGTCGTGCGATTCAGATCTTTTTATTATACCAGGCGAATGATTCTTATTTGTCAGTTGCACTGCCCCATAGGCGTAATTAGAAGAATCGAGTTTAGTTGCGTTTAGTGTACCGGAGTTACCGGTATCCCGATTAATATCAATGATGAGGATAAATTGTTGTCGTTTTCGGAATATTCCTGGTATTAATGATCTGCTATTCCTTTTTTGATTTCTACTTTCATTTACGCCTCCAAATACTCTAAAGATATATATGACAAAAATATACTCTACATAAAGTTTTTTCTAAAAATAGTTATGCATTTGAAAATGTTGAATGTGTATAGGAAAATGTTGACCATGTAAGAAAAAAATGATGAATTTTTTATAATATGTATACAAATTTTAATCAAGTATTTGAAAAAATGTTGAACATGTATTTAATAAATGTTAAACAATCATATGGAAAATGTTAACTGTGTAGTCCCTCCGTCCGGTGAAGGGTGTACGTTTGGCTTTAAATTTTGTCCACAAAAGAGTGTACCTGCACATGAAAGTAGAAAAAATGCTTCTCTGTCATCACACAGTAATCAAGACCAATAACATTCTACACTTAACTCATTGGGGTTTTGGTAATTAAAAAAAGAGATGGTGACTTGCCTCTTCCCAATGCATTTTTTACTCCACTCATTTATTTGTCCTAAAATTTGTATATGTAGACCTTTCACCGGACGGCGGGAGTATGGAAGAAATGTTGATCATATGCTCAAAAGATGATGAACAAGTATCTGAAAAAAATGTTGAACACGTATTTGAAAAAATGTAACTCAAGCATTTGAAAAATGTTAAATGTGTATGAACATATGGTCTTCACAGTCACATATGAGCGGCTACCAGAGTCATTCATGGTTTGTTGTTATTTGCGCCACATGTACAAGGAATGTCGGGATGGAGTGCATCCACCGTTAGCCCTAGTTTTCAAAAATCTGCGAGCTAGCTGGTTCAAGGCAGCGGGAAGAGGACCTGGAGGAGGGAGAGGGCGAGGCCGTGGCCTTTGTGGCAGGACCGGTCATGGACCAAGGCGCACCCAGGAGGAAGCTAGCGGGGAATCAGAGTATGAGCACCCTGCTGCCTATGTGCACAAGGCCGAACTGAACAAAAAACGAACTTCAGAGCTCGCAGCGACAGTTGATCCGGTGGCAGCTGAGTTAGCCATAACAGCTATGTCGGCCCAAGGCAAAACACCGACGCTACCTTCCCCTCAAATCCCATCGAGCCCCTCGTCTCGGCAGGAACAAAACATCTCAAGGACAAGTAATTGCAGCAGATAAGAACACGTTGCACAAGAACGGTGGCAACACAAAAAACCCAATGGAAAAATTGTTAGGCTCCCGAGGGGAGTGCCGCCATGTCCAATGTGTGTCTTCCGCTGGAATTATTGCGGTTCGGCCAGAGCCACGACAGTCAGTGAGCTTTGTGATTTCACAAGGAAATTTCCCCCCGCCATCCTCTACATAGTAGAAACGCAACAAGAGTCTCGAGGGTAGAATCTTTAGCAGGAACATTAGGGTATGATAATGGATATGGGATTGATAGCCAGGGAAGCAATGTCGGTATTGGCATTTTCTGGAATAATGAAATAAAATAGATATTCTGGGTTACTCTGTGTATCATGTTAAGTGCTCCATTCTTGAACCAAGCCTTGATCCTTGGAGAGTTACAATAGTGTACGGTGAAGCTCATACCCACTTGAGGCACCAAACATGGGATACTATTAAAAACATTAGTACTTCCAGCAATCTCCCATGGCTTTGCTTGGGAAATTTCAATGAAGTTCTACATCCGGATGAGCACGAAGGAGTTAGACAACGTAGCAGTGTGCAGATCCAAGCTTTTCAAGATAAGGTTGATGTTTGCATGCTGCTAGATTTGGGTTACTCAGGCCCGACCTTTGAGATGAAGGTTACAGGTGGTACTTTCACAATGGTGCGCCTAGACCGAGTGCTGGTTTTTGTGGACTGGCAGTAAAGGTTTCACTTGCTAATTAAACTCACTTGACAGTCGTGACTTCAGATCATGACGCGATATTGGTGGACTTTGCATCGGCAGCAACAACACAACACTATTGGGAATATGCCCTAGAGACAATAATATTGTATTATTATAATTTCATTTTCATAATTAAGAGTGTATATTTCATGCTATAACTGCTATGATACTGGAATAGGCGACTTAGTGGAAAACTCATATGCACGCGTGGAATGATAAACGGTAAAGAATAGGTTCCCAATCTTGCCTCTAAGACTGGCTCAAGTGTTGTTGGTGATCATGTTTTCCAGATCTTAGGATATCTCTAAGTGTAACGATAGTCCTAAAACAACATTTAGAGTATGATGTTAGAAGAACGATCATATTGAATCGACCAAAATTTGTGTGTAACAAATTGAAATTATATCGTCTGTAATCAATTGTAACAACACAGACTGTTAACGTGTGATTTTTCTCCTTAGACCATGAGAGTATCGTAATCACTTCTTACCGCATGGTGGACTTTGGTGTTGCTCAAACGTCACCTGTGACATGGTGATCATAATGACAACTTACATGTTCATGAGAAAGTTTGACAAGGGACTAGATAGCCTGAGAGTGGGATTGGCTCCTATGAAGATGGAGAGATATTATTAGGGCCCTCTCGGTGTGATGGTATCAATCATCGTCTGGCACGACACATGTGACTACGTCACGAGGATGCTGGAACACGACAACGAGAAAGAAGAACAAAACCAGTAACGGGGATAATGGTATCGTGAGCATGTGATGACTCAGGAGGACACCGATGTATCCTGGGTTTTGTGAAATATTGCGAAGCAAAGGGAACATCACATGATAACCAAATATTCACTTGAATATCATTCGTGTGCTCATAGGGATCGATATGGACGTCCACGTTTCCGCTATCGGTCATTGAGCAAAGGGGTTTCGTTCATGTCTATGAGTTACCGAAACTACGGGGTCACAAGCTTAAGGCAATTATGATCTGCTAAGTGTTAGTAGGATGGGAATGATTAGTATATGTTTGTGGAATTGTTTCATAAATATCCGTAAGCGTTTCGGGGTCACCGAAAGGGTTTCGGAGAGTATCGACTAATATAGGGTATTACTGTTAAATAATATATAGGTGTAAAATGTTTCCAGGGCTGTTAAATGATATATAAAGGGTCTATTATTTATTGGAAGGATTTTATAATAAATTTAATACAAACGGTCATTAAAAGGCCAAACCGGGGAAGGAGCATCGGGCCAACTTGGCCCAATAGGAACTGGCGGCCCTTCCTCGTGTGTGTG
>NW_025229359.1:0-15036 GCF_018294505.1 Triticum aestivum | reverse complement strand
TAAAAGGTAAGATGTAGAGTCTCGAGCTTTAGAGCTTGAGCCAATCTTTTGTCCTTAGCAGTTTGAGGGGTCCACATTTCTAATCCATGCCATGCCAATCATTGAGCTTTCCTGAAATATTTATCTTGAAATAGTATTAGCTCAATGAGCTATATGTTGTTAGGAATTACCAAAACCACCCAGGGATAGTTGCACTTTCAATCTCCCCCTTTTTGGTAATTGATGACAACATATAGATCAAAGCTTCGACAAATGACTATAAGATTGAAATACATCGTCACTTTGAGAAGTATGTGATAAGCAAGAGCTCCCCCTAAATTTGTGCATTATTTAAAATTTTCTTTTGAATGCAAATGCACAATCGATTAGGATCATGAGTTACTCTTCCATGTCACATACATCTTGGTGGAGCGCTCAAAATGATATAACTTAAAAGCATGCACTCATCACCAAGCAAAGTGAATGATCATATAAGAATATAAGAGATAATATCAATCAAGCAAGCATTAAGGTAGCATATGATCAAACACATGATCAAACAAGTATCTCACACAGACAAAGACATAGTGTATCAACCAAGCGCATAAAAAGGTTCAACCAAAAACAAGAGAGATAAAAAACAACACACACTCTCTTGAAGCCTATTATCTATACATATTTCTCCCCCTTTGGCAAGAAGTTACCAAAAAGTTTGAAAATGCATAGTGCTATGCGTCTCTCAGGCTCGGTCTTCGGGAGGTGGTGTAGAGAGAACTCCAAGGACGAAGGCATCTGTCGATGTAGTTGGAGCTGGTGGAGTGGCTGTAGGAGGTGGTACTGAGGCTGTAGCTGCTAGTGCTAACAGAGTAGTTCTAGAGACTGGTACTGGCACTGCGGTAGACCTCTGACCTCGTGGCACATGCTAAAAAGCATCAGTAGTTGCCTTCCCTCTCCTCTCTTCTGCTTCCTCCTGGAGCTGCTCAACTATAGTCTATATCTCAGTTACCTTGAGGTCAAGGTCATAGAATTTTGTCTCAACAATCCTCTCCAGGCTCTCCTGATTCTGAGTCAGGGTGGCCAAGCCCTTCTCAATCCTTAGTGCAGCTTGAATCAGATAGCCTAATTGATCTTGTTTTGACTTGAGGAACACCTGAGATGCTTCTTCTGCACTTGGCATCCTTGCAGCTTTCTCTGCCTTAGCTTTGGCTCACTTCTCTTGTGCTTGTACTGAAGATGGTTCCTCCTCATTCATCACAACTGTGTTGTCTTCAAATTCAGGATAAAGGGGTAGATGCTCCTTGTCCAACAAGTATGTTCCTGTGCCCATCTTAGAATTGATGAGCTCCTGAATATTCGAAGCATACCCACAACTTCTCTTTTGGTCAGTACTAGTCCTCTTGATTGTCTCTACAATCAGACTCATGACCTTGAACTTCTGAGGGACATCAAAGATTTGCAGCATGTTGATGGAATGTCCTCTGATCATCTTGTGATCTCCTGACTTGGGTAGTAATGTGTGCCTTAGGATCCAGTTGATGGTAGGCAGACCAGACATCAAGTAATGTACAGATCCAAGCCTGTGAGTCTCCACAGCTTTATCAGGGATCTCTTTGTACATGTTTGCCATGGAGTTGTGGTCTTTCTTCTTCTTGGCATACACATCCAAGTCATCCTCATGTTCCTCTGGGGCATTGATCAGCTTGGCCCATTATTCAACAGTGGATTGGTACCTAGTACCTTCAGACATCCATATGATCTTCCCATCTGGGTAAAAATGAGTAGTGGAGTAAAACTGCATGATCAGCTCATCATTCCATTTTGTGAGCTTCTATCCAACAAACTCATCTACTCCACATGCTTTGAAGCTGTCATATACTCCTGGGAAATGATCTTCATTATCCTTGATGAATTCCCAATCAACCCATATCATGTCAGAAACAATGGGTTTCTTGTCAAGCAAAATAGTTTCATAGAAGTCTTGCTGTTCTTTTGTGTGGAACCTGTAGTCAATTGCAGTCTTTCTCCTCACAGCATAGGGATCAGACTGTCTCCACAATCTCAGTCCAGCATCTTTTCTGATGTGCATGTCTTCAGCCACTAGATGAGTATCATTGTGGTCTGGGATCTTGGGTTTCAATTTCCTCAAAACAAGAGACTCATCATCCTCTTCTTCAGCTTGAGGCACTGGGCCTTGTTCTTCTCTTCTGCAGGAATACTTCTAGTGTTTCCCTTGGGCTTTGACTTCTGAGCTCGAGCTTTGGGAGCAGACTTGGGCTTCGATGTTGCAGCCCTTGACTTAATTGCATCTCCCATAATTTTCTGAGCTTTGGGTGCTGGAGCATCCTCTTCCTCTTCCTCTTCTTCCGCGGGATCCTTGAACATGGATGATCTCCCTAGAACTCTGGCAGTGGTCTTCTTGACCCTCTCCTTTCTCTTCTTGCCTTCTCCAGCCTCTTTGGGTTCAAGAGTGAACTCCATAATTTCTTCCAAGGCTGCTTTCCTAGGCTTGGATGTTGGCATTCTCTTGGTAGGAGCCTTCTTGTGCATCCCTGACTCTGTTGTACCAGCTGAGCCATACTCCTTATTCAACACTTTCCTCTTTGAGGTGGCCTCATCCTCAACAGCCACATAGTCTTCATCCTCACAGTCTGAGGTTTTCTTCTTCCTTGTCCTGGTGGCTGCCTTTGGCAAGTTACTAGGAGTGCTCCTGCTGCCATCA
Organism: Triticum aestivum; assembly: GCF_018294505.1. Classification (NCBI taxonomy): domain Eukaryota; kingdom Viridiplantae; phylum Streptophyta; class Magnoliopsida; order Poales; family Poaceae; genus Triticum; species Triticum aestivum. The sequence continues at coordinate 12,338 of NW_025229359.1, read as the reverse complement.
TCTGAGGTGCTTGATGGATCTGAACCCTCACATGTTCCTCAGATTTGTTCCGACTGTCACTCTGGTCAGACATCCTGGAAATCACTGACAGCAAATCCTATGAATAGATGTCAACGAGGTAGAGTGGATGAGCATCACAAAGTCCAAAGTTTTTGCAAAACAAATGACTTAATAACCTAGTTTTAGTTCTCCACAGAAAGCATTTCGGAGCTACCGATTTGATAAACTCGATGATACCGAAGCAACTTTTGGAACCTAAACTAGTGAACTCGGTCAGACCGAGTCACAGTTCGGTGGCACCAAGACTGCTAGGATTTCACAGAGAATTGAACTCGGTCACACCGATTTGCAATTTTTGGTCAGACCGAAAATGCATGTGCTACGGCCTAAGCCAAATCAGTGAGACCGATTTCTACAATTCGGTCGGTCCGAGATGAGGCCGACGGAGGCCTAACCCTAAATTTTCAAATCCAATCTAATCTAAAGGAGGTTTTTAGTGGATGGATTGTTTGCATACGTGGTCATTATCATGGCAAAGTAATGTGCTACGAATCGGAGTTGGGAAATAGCACAAAGAGTCGAACTCATACCCTAGTTCGGTGGGAGTTCGCTACGGCGACAACGGCGGAGCAGAATTCCGTTGACGGCGACAGAGACTAGCGGCGGGAGGTCACTAGCGGCGAGGAGACGATCCAGAGACCCGAGGAGGCAGAGCAGGACATGTGCGGGGTGAAGTGTTTTAGAGAAATTTCAAAAATTCAACCCGTCGGTATATATATCCCGACCCTGTCGGTGTGACTGAGTGGAACAACTCGGTGGCACCGAGATGCAGAATCGCAAGCGGTTACTGCAACTCGATGTGAGCGAAAAGTTCAAATCGGTTACACCGAGATGGAAAACCTAGATTAACTTAGTGAACTCGGTGTGAACGAAGTGGATGACTCGGTCATACCGAAATGCACAAAGAGGTTTTGGAAGTTTAAGTCTATGACGAATCGGGGACTCTGAGTGCTCCTCACACAGAGTGGTTCTAATTTGAGTTGATCAAACTGACGAGAAATGCATAGATAGCTAGAGGAGGTTCTTAGGCCTTCTTGTTCATCCACTTGGCAAAAGAGAAAATGCCAACCAATCAAAACAATAAGTAGATGTCCTCGAATGAGTAAAATATGCAACCAACATGCTCACACAATAAAATGGCAAATGAAATTTGTGGCAGAGCATGCACAAACACTCTAGAATCTATCAAGCAATTGGCGATGACTAGGTCATCCATATATGAGTATATTGACTGAGGAGTCAAATGAGAACATTTGATCATAGGTCATACTCATCGTTTAAGCATAAGTGGGGTTGCCACTTTTATATAAAGCATTGTTGTGTTCACACCATTAGAGTTCCTTTAGCTCAATTGATTAGAGTAAAGCTCCACCTAGATGTGATATCCCCCCTAAGAGGGATGAACTAACCTTGGGTTTTGTCGATGATGAATTCATGTAGGTGTTGAAGATGTAGATGCTCAATGTTGATGTAGATCATTTGGAGAAATCCATTAGAGTGAGTTGCACTTTCAATACCTACACGGGTTAGTCCCACAAGGAACAAACAAGGATATCCATAGACATAGAGTGATGTTCACAAAAGATGATGTCCATGAAAGCATTTGGTTACCTTGTCCCTTGTCTTATCAACAAGAGGGTTTGTGACTCCTTCAACTAGTGCAAGATATGGAAGTTTTTTGCACGTGTCCTTGCCAAAAGATATGAGTGAAGTGTTGGCGGAGTCACCCTCAAGAACTCTCTAGTTCTTTTTCTTCGGAATCCACACCATCTTGATGGGAATCCCTGGAGTTGTAGTCGTACTCGATGAAGTTGAACTTGATGTAGTCTTGGGAACCCACTTGACCAAGGCTTTGGGAGATTCTTCAAATGCATCAATCTCCTCTTGAAGCTTGTCCTTGCCTTTTTGCTTGTGGTCTTGTGGTGGAAGAACATCTTGAGCTTGTGTTCCTTGGAAAGAAGTAGGATCATACTTCTTTTGTTGAGGAACAAACTTCTTCTTGTGGTATTGATATTCTTCCCACTCAACTCCATTGGCATTAAACCTTCATTCAAAACTAATTCCTTGATTCTTCCGGTGTCTTCCTTGCTTGCATAAAATTTCCTCAAATTGCTTACTTCCGGCAAGGCTCTTGTAAACACCTTTCTCTATAATTCCCTTTAATTAGCTATTTTCTTGCTCAAATGTAACTTGGCTAAGAGGATCATTAGTGGACTCAAGAGAACTACTAGAAGCAACAACATTGGGTTTAGCATGATTATTGTTACTATTAGAAGAAGAATCTTTCTTACTCTTGTTGCAAGATTTAACACCATTAGAGTTGCTTTAGCTCAGTGTAAGTAGACAAGAGTAAACGGCGAAGCGCTACCAGGTCATGAAGGTTGCACTCTTGCAAACAAGTAGAGAGACTGTGCTTTCAGTCTTCAATTCGAGGCATTGTTCGTCAGCGGTTTGCGGGATTGTTCCTCGAAGGTTCAAGGGACTCCAAGTATGATCTAAACTGACACGTTATTCTTCTGCTGCAACACGGTGACGGCAATAATCATGACCTCAACCCGTAATGCATCTTCATATTGATCTTGGGTGTGCGTAGAGGCACTTTTTTGTTTTCTACTACGTTTCCCAACAAACACAAGGGCAAGACCGTTTTACGAGGTTATGAGGGAAGGACATGAGCAATGGGGTGATATGATTAACACGACATGGCTGCATCGGGTACCACCTTCGGAACAAACGAGTTGAGTACGAAGTTGGCAGCCGTCTCTTGCGCTGGAACAATGATACATTTGGCAGTGTATGCAAGGAGATCAAAACAAAGCGAGAATCAGAAAAGCTTTGGTCTGATCCAAACAGGACGGTTCCCACTCACGCCGAGCTAAAAATCAATGAAAAATTAGTAGAGATGTACCATCGTGAGGAGGTGATGTGGCGGCAACGAGCAAGACCTGAGTGGTTGGCTTCGGGAGACAAAAACTTGAAGCTTTTCCATCTTCAGGCTAGCATCTCGAGGAAGAAAAATATGACCAAAGCTTTGCAGAATTCTCTTGGTGTAACGGCGGAGGATCGAAGGAGTTGAAAAACATGGTCCATGAATTCTACAAATCTCTGTATACATCTGAGGGTGTAAGTTATATGGATATAATACTAAAAAAATGTCCCAAGCAAGGTCACAACTGAGATGAATGATATGCTAGTTTCCCCTTACACACTCGAGGAACTCAAAAATGCACTCTTTCTCTGTGACACCCTGGTTTTCGGCCTGTTGGCCTAAAGTCCCGCGTGTGCCACTTCATGCAGTGACCATGCGGGATGCAGTTGTTCGACATGCAATGCGCGCGCTCTGGACGCCGGGACCCTCGGCCGTCACCCAAATGCCGCCCTTGCGACACTACAGCTTGCCCGCGCCGCCTCACTTGCTCTCCTCTTCCACTTGGCCAGCTCCAAGTCCTTCCCGACGTCGGCAAGAGGCTCGCCGGACGCGGACACGGCGTGCCCGTGCGGGAATAGTGTGCGTTAGTGCGTCGCCTGACCCACATCGCGCGCCCTAGCTTTGCCCGCATGCATCTACATCTCCCCGTGCCACTCTAGTCACTTCACCACCCGTGCCCGAGCTACACGCCTCGCCAGAGCTCCGCTAGCTTCCTCACGGCGGTGCTCGGTGCTCGGCATCTCCCTCTCTCTTATAAATAGACCCCTCCCTAGCTGGTCAAACTATCCACCACTCCTCCACTGGCCACAAGTTGACCACCGATGAGCGGGGCAAGGCCAGGAGGGCCTCCTGTCTTCAACCATCGCTGGAGTTGCCTGCGGATCCCCCTAGACCATTCTCTCGGCCCTGCCCTCCTCTGCTTCCACGACTTCTTCAGGCGAGCTCGTATTGATCTCTAGAGCACGACGGTGTAGTTGATCAGTCGGAACAATATCGGGAACACCGACTCCGATGAGCTCGATTGCCCATCTTCTCTGGAGAGGAAGCCAGCCTCGCCGTTCGTCCACCTCCGACCAAGCAAGGGGGACGTGCGTGCTCCCCACGCTGTTCTGAACCCATCACGACCATCGCCGACAGCCGCCATGGTCTCCTCACAGGAGGATCATTGGCAATAGCCGCCCACCTCTACTCTCTCTCTCTCTCTCCTTCTCTCTCCTAAACCTAACACGGGGACCATACTGGTAAGCTTCTCTCTTCCCCCCGAATCATTTTCTATGGAGGCGCCCTAGCAAAAACGCCTTCGACGTGGCCCTCCTTAGAATTTCTGTTAATTCAATTTAAAATTAGATTTTGACCCAAACTTTGACTAGCTATGATTTCTAAACCAAAAGTCCAAATGAGTTGAACTTTTTGCTATAGTTTCGTCATGAGCTGAACTTTATGTTGGTGCAATTTGAGATTATCCCTTGCTGTCTAGAATTTATGGTATTAGAAAAAGCTTTATGTGACATTTTCTTTTTGTTATGAAATTTATTTTTAGAAGAAACTAATTCTATGTGAGAAGACCAGGAGTATCGTGACACTCCTCTGAACTAAGGCAAGCCACAACATTCATTTGCAAGATGGCATTGCAATGGATTTGGTTCCAATTGAATATAGATTACTTATATGCCTTATGAATTTAAACTATTACCTGCATGCTACTTTTTACATTATGCTTGTTTGAGGTGTTTTTGTGCTTCTTGCTTTCAGAAATCTAAGTCTAAATGCAATTTATTTTAGTGCAAGTTACACGTCCATGTTGATATTTGGATGTACACGTACATGCCTGCACATATTTGACTAGGTTCGCTTGACGTATCATGCATGCATGCAAGTGTATTTGTTTTGCCAATCACATGCCTGGTATGAGCTAGGCTACTCACGAGTTAATCAGGTAGATGTAAGACTTGGTGCAGTTCACGTCCCAGAAGACGTCTCGGTCGGATCGTATGCGTATCTGAATACCCATGTACCGGCCGGCAAGCATGCATACATACCCGAATACCCGTATAATCTGTATAAAATAAATTACAAATGGGTGAGCTTTGGAGACGGCCAGAGAGTCATATTTTCGGCAGTCGAATCGGCCCACCTACAGCCAGCCATGTACGTGTGTTATTTGGTTCGGTCTTGTTTTGTTTTTGGCAGAAGTGTGCGCCAAGAAAAATAATGAAAGGATAAGCAGCGAAGATAGATGGATTGGTTACAGTCCATATCTAGGCCGTGGCCTTGGCTGAGCATCGCCAGCTCCCACCCCGCTGCCTATATAAAGAGGCACAAGGCCATTCGCAGGAAAAAAAGGCACGAGGAGAGAGGCACGCACGCGTAGACGCCGTCGCCCTGCACACGCACGCACGGCCAGAGAGGGAGAACCCACGCCGCAAGGCTGCACATCAATTTGCGAGCGCCCACATAGATCGTACTCATCCATCACGCTGCACTTCATCCACCATAACTCACCAGGCAGAAGACCAGATAGCATCGACGGGCCAACGCAGCCGGGCGAGAACACCAGCGCCAGCGACATGGACACCAAGCTTATGTTCCCGAAGGGTGAGATTTTGATCTAATACATCTATTTTCTTCTGTCTCCTCTCTAGCATGCATTCGCTACGCGGAGAGTATGTGCCGGTCACCGGAGATGACCCTCGTGTGATCCCATCGCCGCCGCCGGAGATGACTGCACCGAAACAGTAGACTGCACTGACACCGCCGGAGATCGTCTACGCCAAGCCTTTTATTTTCAGGTGTCATGTTCTTGGCTGGAGATGACTCGGGAGCTGCCGGAGCTCGCCAACGACGCGGCCCAACCGCTAGCCCCGGCGCTCTACCATGGCGGCCTTCATGGCGCTCGGCGAATAGCCCATGGTGTACAGGTCGCGACGCACAGATTGCGACGAACAGGGCCATTGTGAACAGGTTCATGGCAAAGGATACACAGGCGTATAGGTTTTGCATCACGCTCTTGGAGGAGACGGCATGGCGGAACCGGAGCTCGCTGACGACGCAGCCCGAGTCTCGCTTTTCCCTTCATAACGCACAGATTGCGACGAACAAGGCCACGGTGGACAGGTTTTGCGTCACACTCTTGGAGGGGACGGTGCGGCGGAACCGGAGCTCGCCGACAACGCAGCCCCCGCCTTTCCCATCACGACGTACAGATCCTTGGTGGAACCAATATCCGCAACGACGGGTCTAAGACCGGTCCCTCCTTCATGAGGCCCGCGTCCCCGACGAACAGGTCAATGGCGTACAGATCCTTCACTGAACCGAATGTTGCAACGACGCTGTCCAAGACTAGTCCCTCCTTCGAGAGGCACACCCACCATGGCGGACAGGTCCTTAGTGTATAGGTCCATGGCATCGCCGGCGCACAGGTCACTCTTTCACGTAGTACCAGCCCAAGGCGATGCGGCCTTTGCGACACCACTTTCCACGGCCCTGTGAGGCGGCGCCTTTGCCTTGGCAGACCGCCAAATACTTGGCGTCTAGCCAAGATGAGGCGCCAACCACCCCGGCCACGCCAATGTGAGCGTGTGTCCGTTAGTTTTTACACTGATGCCGGTCTCCCCAAACTGTTACTCCCGCAAGGCGTAGCCTCTTGAACACCCCGATGAAGCAACAGGTCATCAAGAAGTCTGAGCCGACCGCGACCCATGCTACCCCAACACCAACTACTCCAACGCCGCCAAGACCGACGAGGCACGACGGCCAGGGCAGGCGCGGCCACCGCTAAGACCACGCCACTTGCGGCGTGTGTACCGACGAGGACACGGGCTCTGCCGCTGCCCACACACACATCACCATCATCATGCATGGAGGACGAGAAGCGAAGACAACGAAGACGACCACACAGCTTAATTGGAGGTATCTCGCGAAGCAACCCGCGGGAGTAATTAACCGGGAGCCTTCCGAGGCCCTGGGAACCAGGAGACCGCAATCGCCACAGTCAGGCAGGCCGCGCTAGTAGGCCACGGAGCGCATATGTAAAGGGATCTTGTAATTTTGTTTCTCCACTGAGAGATTAATAAAGTGCATGTTTCCCTCTGTTTATTTGTGTACTTAGTACACTGGCACGCCCGCAATTTTTTATTTCCCCTGGCGCATAGAGACATAATAACACGATAACCATTGTTGTTTGTTATTATTTTTCATGTCAAACAATGCTAATTTCCATGTCATATGTATGTTGTAGACAGTAGAGTAAATGTTATATGGTTAAGTTAGGATTCATCCACCATTTAGCTCACTATCATGCACCCTATTGCATTCTATGGCTCGAATCATTTTCATTCAAGTTAAACTTGACTATAATCAAACTTGATCAAAGCTATTAATAGAGTCATAGTGCCACCGAATCGAGCTCACTAGTGCAACCACACTTTCCTGGATGAGGATGTTCTAATTCGCTCTATTATCATGCCTCTCGCCGGTGCCTCTAACGAGGGAATGTTATGTGCACGTGCTACCCTAGCCCAGTAGGCGTCAATAACCTTGTGAGCCCAAGTTTTATAGTATCGAGGTCCCCGTTTGGGACGATAAAGTTTGGTTGGCCACGGCGGTGGCGGCCACAAAGGTGGCGGATTCACGAGTTGACATAGGGGTGACCCATGGCATAGCCCAGACAGGAGTTTTTCGGAGTGGTCGGGAGAGTGTATATAATAGATTGGTTTTGTTGGAACCTCGTTAGTCCACCCGAATGGGAGCATGAGGCCATGAGTTCCATAGTGTGGGTACAGTGTACTAGCCTCTGTAGAGTGTATAATCTATCGATAGCCACGTCCTCGGTTATGGACACAGTTTGTAGTAGGTCACACTATGGGTCAAGGTAAATAATTAATTTGCACACTTATGAACCTCGAGCTTGCACAAGAAGAAGTCAGTTGATCTTGAGGTGATCGTGTGTTGATCACGATGGTATGGTTGCTACCAATGGTGGTTACGAGGTAACCCTTGGGATGGGTAAGTTGGTCCAAGGGACCATGACGGTATTCCACTCTTGCACACTGCGATTGGTAACATCCTGCTAATGATCATGTTTAATTTGTTCATTCCATGTTATTGTTTGTCATATTTGCTGTGAGCTTGCGACTACATTCAAAGTACCCACCTGGTGCGTCATGCCAGATGCAGGAGAAACCGTGCAAGGAGTTGAGGTTGATCGGTACTTCACGATCTAGGCTGTGTCCTAGCAGTGTCCTTGTGGCATGGAGTTCTGCTACCTCATTGTTTCGCTACTGAGTAGTTGTATCCTCTAGCATCAAGGCCCTTGAGATGTTTAATAGATAATGTACATAGTGGAGTCGCACCGTGTGTGCCGCTTGGCCTCGCTTTCTTATGTAATCATCAAACCTATGTATCCGCAAGAGATCAATAAAGCGGTTATGTATCTACCAAGTTGTTATGTGTTGCCAGAAGACTTGATCTCTGGGCTGTCAATGCAAGGTAAACCAGTGACTCTGAGCCAGGGTGCCACAATTTCAAATGTTCCCAATGAAGGCTCCATGCTCTGATGGGTTCCCTGCCCATTTTTATTAGCGTCATTGGGATATTTGTGGTAAAGAAGTAATAGAGGCGGTTTTGACAATCGTGAGAGGGGAAGATAGACCTGAATGCATCAATGATACAATTCTGGTTTTGATTCCAAAGGTAAAAAACCAAACCCTCTTAACAAAATTTAGGCCTATCAGTTGTGCAATGTTTTATACAAGATAGCTTCCAAGGTTATTGCAAATAGATTGAAGCAAATTTTTCCTGATATCATATCTGAGGAGCAATCAATTTTTGTCCTTGGAAGAATGATCACTGATAATATTATTAGTGCATATGAGTTCTTACATTTCATGAAATGCAGCGAGGGAAAAAGTTAGTAGCTACTATGCTTTGAAGCTCGATATGAGGAAGGCATATGATAGGTTGGAGTGGGACTATTCTAAAGCCACGATGTTGAAATTGGGGTTTTCTCCTACATGGGTACAAATAGTTATGGGCATGGTTCAGACGGTATCTTTCTCGGTTCTTTTTAATCGTGGGATACTTGATCAATTACAACCCAAAAGAGTTATCCGGCAGGGAGATCCAATATCCCCATATCTTTTCTTAATTGCAGTAGAGGGCCTTTAATGCCTCCTGAAATCCAGTTCTTCTTCATCACGCTTAAGTGGCACCAACAACTTTGGCTGTGAACCATCTACTTTTTGCAGATGACAACATCTTGCTTTTTAAGTCAAGTCATGATGGGGCAGTTGAAGTATCAAACCTACTAGAGAATTATTGGTTGGGATCCAGACGAAGAATAAATCATGGCAAGTCCTTTATATTTTGCAATAGAGAGGATGCCCTCAGGCTCTCACGGAAGATGTCCAGCATACTTTGAACGTCTAAAATGAGTCGCTCAATAACAGGAAATTGTGTATGCCAACTGATGTGGGGCAGTCCAAGAACATGACTTTCAAATACTTACGTGACAGAGTTTCGGAAAAGCTGAGAGGATAGATGGAAAAGCTCCTGTCAACTACAGGTAAAGAGGTTTTGATAAACTCTATGGCATAGGCAATTCCGGTATATTCCATGGCCCGCTTCTGTTTCCCGCGAGGATGTTGCGCGAGTGTCACCTCTTCAATCCAACAATTTTGGTAGGGAAGTAAACATGGGAGAAGGAAGCCATGCTGGGTCTCATGGGATGTTACGATGAGACCGATTATTTGAGATCTTTAATCTAGCCCTACTTGCCAGGCAAGCCTGTACCTTGCTAGACCATACCGGTTCTCTGAGTTCATTAATCTTAAAAGTTTTCTACTATCCAAATAACTCTCTTTCTGATGCAACCTTGGGACCACACCCATCACAGATATGGCGGGCTATTTTGCATGGGAAAGACTAACGACTCATGGTTTGATATGGAGATTAGGAGATAGAGAATCCCCTGATATTTGGAATGACAACTAGATAACTAGAGAGCATATAAAGAGGCCAAGAACTTCACAAATACCGCAGCCGCCGACAAGGGTCGCTGAACACACTGATTACACTATGTCGTCAAGGGATGAACTTATTTAATCGTAACTTATTCCCATTGATGCCGAGACTATATTGAAGATCCCTCTTTGCACGAGACATATATCTGATTTTGTGCTTGAAGTGAGGATAGAAGGGGTATGTTCACTGTGGATTCCGCTTACAAGATGATACAGTGAACCAAGATCAATAGAGAATCATGGCTGTATGAGCAGGGCGGCCGATCAAACTCGGAGGCTGATTGTCTAGGATGGACAGACTTATGGCATATAAAAGCCCCTCGAAAATCAAGGTGTTCATGTGGAGATTAGCACAATACTCACAATGTCCTTCTTCATCATAGAAACATGTCGACGATGAGTGCTTGTTGTTTGTGCGGGTCTAACGATACGTGCAGGCACGCCCTGCTGAATTGCTTGGTTTCAAGGAGCATGTGGGCACTATCATACGAGCAAATTGTCGAGCGGTTGAGTCTGAATGTAAATGATGACACCAAACAATGGCTATTCACCATGCATGAGGTGTTATCACATGAGGAGGATTTTATCATGTTTACGATCACTTTTGCGGATGATATGGGGAGCTGGGCACAAAGCTATACATGAGGAGATATATAAAAGTCCTTTCACTTTTCAGGCTTTTGTGCAGAGTTACTTAACTAAGCTGAGCGCTACCCAAAGCAATGGTGAAGGTCAATGTGGGTTCGGTGGTTGGACCAGGCGGCACTCGAGGCGCAATGGGAGCTATATGCAGAGATCAAGCATGTAATTTTCTGGGTGTGTCAGCCATTGTGTTCCCACATATATTAGATCTTGCTACTGTCGAACCTTCAGCAATAAGGGTGGCACTTGCGCTTGCTGATAATCTCTATGAGAGGAAGATTCAGGTGGCTTCAGATTTCAAGGTAGTGTTGCAGATATACATCAGAAGAGCGCAGCTATATACAGAGCAATCATACATGGATCATAGATCGGAAGGCTACTTTTACTAATTGTATCATTAGCCATGAATTTAGGAGCTTGAATGTTGAAGCTCACAAACTCGTGAAGCATGATTTATCCTAGGGGTTGACCGCCATGTTTGGTTAGGTCTCCCCATAGCTAAAGTTGTCTCGCCTTGCTTCAAAACTATAGGGCGTGCGCTGCGGCTTTGACCTAACAGCCTCCGTTTGCTGGAATTAATCGGAATAGGTGAGAACAAAGTTACGAACGGATGCGTAATGCGTGGGAATCTGTTGAATAGTTTGGGCCGAATTCTGAAGAAAGTTCAAAGCATTGTTTGATGAGCCTGCGTAGCATTAGTTAGTTGGTCAGGTAAAGGCTGGCCAAGCCAATGATGCTTAGCTGGTCTTTTTGAATGATTAGCCACACTGGGACTGAGACACAACCCAGACTCCCATGGGGGGCAACAGAGGGGAATCTTGGACAATGGGCGAAAGCCCAATCCAGCAATCTCGCGTTAGTGAAGAAGGTCAATGCTCCTTGTAAAGCTCTTACGTCGAGTGCGCGATCACGGCAGAACTAGAGGAAGAAGCCCCGGTAACTGCGTGCCAGCAGCCGCGCTAAGACAAGGGGTGGGGGGCAAGTACTCTTTGGAATGACTGGACGTAAAGGGCATGTAGGCGGTGAATCGGGTTGAAAGTGAAACTGTGAAAATCATAAAAAGTGGTGGAATGCTCTCGAAACCAATTCACTCAAGTGAGACAGAGGAGAGTGGATGGTCTTCTATTCGTCCCTATAAGCATTGTGAGGGACTAAAGTTTTTTATGAAAGGAAAAGAGATTAAAGTTGAAACAGGCGCTCACTTCCATGAACACGTGGACACACAACCGGTGGTTCCATGCCTGAATGCATGATGCATGCACGCATTACACACGCGGGCCGTTTCCAAGCTAACTAATGGCGCCCGGCCGACGACGCAGTACAGCTAGTAGAGCACTCGCTGCCAAACGCCTACGTGAGAGACCCTCGTGAGCCCAGCTATACAACCTCCGCTTCTCCTCGATCCCGTCCTCGTTCACGCCGCATCCGCAGCCGAATTTCCCCCGTCTCCACCGCTCAGTCCCCCAGACCGCCGGACTTCTCCTCGCCTTGCCATGGCAGCCGCAGCACTGAGGGCGCAGCTCAACGCTCATATCACCGGCATGTACACTGATGTGAGGCCCCTCCCCTCCCCTCTAGTCGTGTGGTTGTGGAATTTGGCCTGACTTGGCCTATGAGTTTGCCTTGCCGTGGTTGATGTCGATCCAGGGTGTCGTGGACGAGGACACGTTCGAGGAGCTGCGGGACGA
>NW_025229358.1:10238-24073 GCF_018294505.1 Triticum aestivum | reverse complement strand
TCTCTTTTCCACACAACTTGCACTTCACTCGTGATAAATCTAGAGGATCAATCAAGGTTGCGAACTCCCAACCCATGTCATCTGAATTTCTCTTGAGAGTTTGAGAACTTGCAGCGGTAGAACCTACCGTAGACCCCTGCAAATTTTGTTGCCAAACTAGATTGAGATCATAGCAGAGATTTAAAACCTTGAGATGAATCTTAGCAGAAGTGCAGAACTGTAACTTGTTGGTTGGTGAAGCCATGGGGACCTGGTTCGAGGGGTCGTCGGCGCTGCTGCCTAGTCTAGGTCGCCGGTGCTGCTGCCTGGCCTATGTCGCTGTTGCTGCCTATCCTATGTCGCCGTCTCGCTGCTGCTGCAGCCTGCAGGTAGGGGCTGGACCGCTGGAGGAGAGACGGGGAGAAGAGGATGGGAGGGGATGGGGGTGAGAGAAGGAGGGCCGGCGACGGGAGCAAGGCGATCGCAGGCGGTGGCTAGGGCCGGCGAGGAGGAGCCATGGACGTGACTCGTGAGGAGTTAGGAGAGGAACAGGCGCAGCGATTTGGGAGAGAGGGATGCAGCGCCGGAGGTTACGGGGCCAATAATGGGCTGGTCGCCTGGATCACCGCTTCGTTTACCCCTTTTTTTGTGGATGCCACTTCGGTTGCCCCCTTTTTTTATGGATGCCGCTTCGCATCACCGATTAATCGGTTTGCCAACCAGTTAATCGTTTGACAACCGATTAAATGCTAGTTAATCAGCCCGACCATTTAATGAACCGAGTATGTGCTATTCGCCTCAGTTAGGCACTGAGTAGTGATTAAATGGGCATTTAAATGGTAACTCAGCCGAGTTCTTGAACAGTGCACTTAATTATATATAATGCACGCTGATGAACCGGCAATGGATGTACGGTGAAAGACACACCTCCGAGTACATTAAGGGCATGCATGATTTTCTCGAAGTGGCTGAGGCAAACAAGCAGAATGGTTTTATGTGTTGTCCATGCCCTATATGTGGGAATACGAAGTCTTACTCTGACCGGAAAATCCTTCACACCCACCTGCTTTACAATGGTTTCATGCCACACTATAATGTTTGGACGAGGCACGGAGAAATAGGGGTTATGATGGAAGACGGCGAAGAAGAAGAGTACGATGACAACTATGTGCCCCCTGAATACGGTGATGCTATTGAACATCAAGAGGAACCAGACGATGTGCACGATGATGCTGCAACGGGCGAAGCTGCTGAAGATCAAGAGGAACCAGATGATGTGGCTGATGGTGATGATCTCCGCCGGGTCATTGTCGATGCAAGGACGCAGTGCAAAAGTCAAAAGGAGAAGCTGAAGTTCGATCGCATGTTAGAGGATCACAAAAAGGGTTGTACCCCAATTGCGAAGATGGCAACACAAAGCTCGGTACCATACTGGAATTGCTGCAGTGGAAGGCAGAGAATGCTGTGCCTGACAAAGGATTTGAGAAGCTACTGAAAATATTGAAGAAGAAGCTTCCAAAGGATAACGAATTGCCCGACAGTACATACGCAGCAACGGGGGGAGCTGCTGAAGATCAAGAGGAACCAGACGATGTGCCCGATGATGCTGCAACGAGGGAAGCTGCTGAAGTTCAAGAGGAACCATATGATGTGCTTGATGATGATCACTTTTCGGGAATTCGGTAACTGGTAACTGCTCGGTCGACTACTGATTAGCGATTAATCGGTTAATCGGCCATTTAACTGAATTAATAGGTAGATCATTAATCGGCTTCACATGAGAATATATTGGCAACATGTAACTAGTTTTTCACGTATTGTACATAACATAATCCAATGCTCACAGGTACGTATTATACTATACATTTATACTAAAATATAATGTCGTAGCTCGTAGGCATATAAAAAGCATGGACAAGAGGTAGAATTGTTACCTGGACGGTTTGGTCATGATGCGTCCAAACCGGAAGGCAACAAACCTATAGAATTGATGATAGAAGATAGATATGCATTTGTATATGCTCTAAACTTGTCAAAATAAATGAGCAAACGACGGCCATACATGTGACAACAAGCAGCCACACATGAGACATGATAAGATACATTAAAATGACAGCCACACCACACAACTTGGCAATATGTAGCCACACATAACAAGATAAATAGCATCCACACATGTTAACATGGAATAATTCACTACAAGGTTCAACACATATAGCATAATAGGTATTCGGTAATAAGGTTCATAGACCACAAATACTCAAATAGTTCTCATAGCTCATATAGTCGCATCACAAGCATAACTGCATAAGTGCATAATAAAGTAGCAAAATAAGGTCTTATTCTTATGGATCATAAATGGTTCAAGGCTGCTGGGTGTCCTCATCCTCATCATCATCTTTGGTTGCCATCACACACTCATCATCAGACTCGAAATCAATGTCTTCATCCATATCCCCCCCCCATGATCAGATTCATCATCATCGAAAACAAATTCTTCAACTTCATGTAGTTCTCTCACTCTTGCACTCCTATGAGGCTCCATAGCTTCGGTTACACCCTCTGCATCATCATCAATATTGTATGGCAGCCCTGTCACAGGATCAATCTCCTCATCAACGTATGCACCTTCACATATCCAATCTTGTGCCTGTGATGTATCTTCACCAAGAAGAGGATCACTACAAGAGGATAACTTGTTTCTTCTATCCATCATTCTTCCATTGAATTGGACATAAACCAGGTTGTCCCTTCGGACCACATCTAGTCTACTTCTCCTCTTTGCATCTACCTACAAAGTGCAAATGGGAGCATAGTTAGAATTTTTGCAAGAAGCAAGAATGTTCAGATTTGATTGACTGAGAGTGACTAAGTGTTACCATTTCATAAGTGCTCCAGTTTCTTTCACATTCGGATGAACTTGTGGTCAAGTTGAGTATCCATATGGCCATTTCTTGCAATGCAGGAGTTTGTAGTCCATAAGTTCCCCACCATTCAGCTGTAGTTTCGAAATAAAGAAACAATGTTCATTAAGCCAATAACTTGAAAAATGTTGTAATAAGAAGTTTTGCATTGAGAACAAGCTTACCAGCATCGAAATTCGCATTACTAATTGCTTTGAGGGCTGTCACCTTCCCAAACATGCCATCTTTCTTCTTAAACTTGTTGAAGTCCATGTTAAGCACTACATTTTGCTTGTTGTCATCATCATAATAAAAGGTCTCCATTACTTCCATAAACGCAGCCACAACCTCTACATCCATGAAGATGCTTGAATTAACATAACTATATTTGGGATTCAACATATATGCTGCCATGTGTAATGGAGAATCCAGCCTCCCTCCCATCTTGCCATCCATGGCATTAGTGATCACCAAATAGTCCTTTTCTGAATTTTCAACAGCAAGCATGATATCCTTCTTTGCACTTACTATTTCCCCATACATAGTGGCCATTGATGGACCATCACCATCAGCCAACCGAAGCACCTTCACCAATGGTTCAAAAACCTTGCATGGCAACATAGAACATATAGAAATATGAGAAAACAGCCCCACAATCCAACATATACAAGTATGAGAAAACAGCCCCACAATCCAACATATACAAGTATGAGAAAACAACCCCTCAATCCAACATATACAAGTATGAGAAAACAGTCCCACAATCCAACATATACAAGTATGAGAAAACAGCCCCACAATCCAACATATACAAGTATGAGAAAACAGCCCCACAATCCAACATATACACATACCTTGATGCAAAGAGAGTCACCTTTCCAAAAACCCCTACTCATTATTGTGTTATGAGCTGACTTTCCTTTCCTTGTTCTTGTGTGCTTACATGCTTCCCATTCATCACTACAAACAATTGCCCTTAGTTCCTTCTTCTTAGCAATAATACTTTGCAAGGTAAGAAATGCAGAAGCAAATCTCGTCACTCCCGGTCTAACAATGTCTCTCTTTTTTGTAAAAGACCTCATCAAGGACAATGTTTTATGATGTGCATAGAGAAAAATTGTCATCTCCTTGGCTTTAGTGATTGTAGGACTAAATTGCTTCAACTTGCCAATTGCTTGTACCATCAAATTGAGGGTGTGAGTTGCACATGATGTCCAAAATATCTTTGGAAATTTACCTTTAAGCATCACCTTTGCTCCCATGTTGTTGGAAGCATTATCCGTAACCACTTGCACGACATTGTCAACACCTACAAGATTTATGATGTGCAAAATCAGCAAGCATTAACATGTAAATCAGCAAGCATGAAATAAAAGTTGAGAGTTTATATGAAATCAACATGTACCAATTTTCTCAATCCACTCAACTACATAATCGAAGATGTATTGACTTTTATGTGCATCAGTCGACGCCTCCTTTGATCCAATAAAGGCAGTCCCTAACTTGCAATGCACACACAAGTTCATTATACTTCTCTTTTTCTTGTCGGTCCATGCATCGGTCATGATAGAGCACCCGGTTGTGACCCTCTCAAGTTCATGTTGCTTCATCAAATCATTTGTTCTTTCAACCTCTTGCAACAACATCTTCTCTCGCATCATATATTGGGAGGGTGGCTTCCACCTAGGACCAAACCTACCAAGCGCTTCACAAAATGCCTTGAAGTCATCATCGTTGACAGCATTAAAAGGGATATTTTTCTTCTAGATCCATCTAGCCAAATATTGGCCTACTTTGTAAGATCTCTCTTTGTCAGTTGCGTCATTGATGTTCTGCTGGAACTTCTTCAATGGGACGGAAGGATCAATTGGCATCACATATTTATCCATAGGCCCTGCCTTGCGAGATTCACCATCTCCAATTGCAGCAAGCTCTTCATCGTTCTTGTCATTATCCTCAACTTCAATGACAACCTTAGCCGCCACTTCTGCATCATGTTTTGCTTTTAGCTTCTTCTTCTTTGCTGGTGCCTCACAAGCTTCCTTACACCTCTTTTGTTGATCCGCGTTGGCCACCGTGCAGGGTGCGACTTGCCCCCTAATCTGAGCAATATGTTGCTTCATCCTATTGATCCCTCCAAACATCTCTTTTCCACACAACTTGCACTTCACTCGTGATAAATCTAGAGGATCAATCAAGGTTACGAACTCCCAACCCATGTCATCTGAATTTCTCTTGAGAGTTTGAGAACTTGCAGCGGTAGAACCTACCGTAGACCCCTGCAAATTTTGTTGCCAAACTAGATTGAGATCATAGCAGAGATTTAAAACCTTGAGATGAATCTTACCAGAAGTGCAGAACTGTACCTTGTTGGTTGGTGAAGCCATGGGGACCTGGTTCGAGGGGTCGCTGGCGCTGCTGCCTAGCCTAGGTCGCCGACGCTGCTGCCTGGCCTAGGTCGTTGTGGCTGCCTGTCCTATGTCGCCGTCTCGCCGCTGCTGCAGCCTGCAGGTAGGGGCTGGACCGCTGGAGGAGAGACGGGGAGAAGAGGATGGGAGGGGATGGGGGTCAGAGAAGGAGGCTAGGGCCGGCGACGGCAGCAAGGCGATCGCCGGCGGTGGCTAGGGCCGGCGAGGACGAGCCATGGCCGTGACTCGTGAGGAGTCAGGAGAGGAACAGGCGCAGCGATTTGGGAGAGAGGGATGCAACGTCGGAGGTTACGGGGCCAAATAATGGGCTGGTCGCCTGGATCGCCGATTTGTTTACCCCTTTTTTTGTGGATGCCACTTCGGTTGCCCCCTTTTTTTATGGATGCCGCTTCGCATCACCGATTAATCGGTTTGCCAACCAGTTAATCGTCTGACAACCAATTAAATGCCAGTTAATCGGCCTGACCATTTAATGAACCGAGTATGTGCTATTCGCCTCAGTTAGGCACCGAGTAGCGATTAAATGGGCATTTAAATGGTAACTCGGCCGAGTTCTTGAATAGTGCACTTTATTATATATAATGCACACTGATGAACCGGCAATGGATGTATGGTGAAAGACACACCTCCGAGTACATTAAGGGCGTGCATGATTTTCTCGAAGTGGCTGAGGCAAACAAGCAGAATGGTTTTATGTGTTGTCCATGCCCTATATGTGGGAATACGAAGTCTTACTCTGACCGGAAAATCCTAAACACCCACCTGCTTTACAAGGGTTTCATGCCACACTATAATGTTTGGACGAGGCATGGAGAAATAGGGGTTATGATGGAAGACGGCGAAGAAGAAGAGTACGATGACAACTATGTGCCCCCTGAATATGGTGATGCTACTGAACATCAAGAGGAACCACACGATGTGCACGATGATGCTGCAACGGGCGAAGCTGCTGAAGATCAAGAGGAACCAGATGATGTGGCTGATGGTGATGATCTCCGTCGGGTCATTGTCGATGCAAGGACGCAGTGCGAAAGTCAAAAGGAGAAGCTGAAGTTCGATCGCATGTTAGAGGATCACAAAAAAGGGTTGTACCCCAATTGTGAAGATGGCAACACAAAGCTCGGTACCGTACTGGAAGTGCTGTAGTGGAAGGCAGAGAATGTTGTGCCTGACAAAGGATTTGAGAAGCTACTGAAAATATTGAAGAAGAAGCTTCCAAAGGATAACGAATTGCCCGATAGTACATACGTAGCAAAGAAGGTCGTATGCCCTCTAGGATTGGAGGTGCAGAAGATACATGCATGCCCTAATGACTGCATCCTCTACCGTGGTGCGTACAAGGATCTGAACGCATGCCCGGTATGCGGTGCATTACGGTATAAGATCAGACGAGATGACCCTGGTGATGTTGACGGCGAGCCCCCCAGGAAGAGGGTTCCTACGAAGGTGATGTGGTATGCTCGTATAATACCACGGTTGAAACGTCTGTTCAGAAACGGAGAGCATGCCAAGTTGATGGGATGGCACAGTGAGGACCGTAAGAAAGACGGGAAGTTGAGAGCACCCGCTGACGGGTCACAGTGGAGAAAAATCGAGAGAAAGTACTGGGATGAGTTTGCAAGTGACCCAAGGAACGTATGGTTTGCTTTAAGCGCGGATGGCATTAATCCTTTTGGGGAGCAGAGCAACAATCACAGCACCTGGCCCGTGACTCTATGTATGTATAACCTTACTCCTTGGATGTGCATGAAGCGGACGTTCATTATGATGCCAGTTCTCATCCAAGGCCCTAAGCAACCCGACAATGACATTGATGTGTACCTAAGGCCATTAGTTGAAGAACTTTTACAGCTGTGGAATGGAAACGGTGTACGTACGTGGGATGAGCACAAACAGGAGGAATTTGACCTAAAGGCGTTGCTGTTCGTGACCATCAACGATTGGCCCGCTCTCAGTAACCTTTCAAGACAGACAAACAAGGGATACCACGCATGGATGCACTGTTTACTTGACACCGGTAGTATATAACTGGGAAGTTGCAGGAAGAATGTGTACCTGGGCCATTGTCGATTTCTTCTGACCAACCATCAATGTCGAAAGAAAGGCAAGCATTTCAAAGGCGAGGTAGATCACCAGAAGAAGCCCGCCATGCGTACCGGTGATCACGTACTTGCTATGGTCAATGATTTACACGTAATCTTTGGAAAGGGTCCCGGCGGACTAGCTGTTCCGAATGACGCTGAGAAACACGCACCCATGTGGAAGAAGAAATCTATATTTTGGGACCTACCCTACTGGAAAGACCTAGAGGTCTGCTCTTCGATCGACGTGATGCACGTGATGAAGAACCTTTGCGTGAACCTGCTAGGCTTCTTGGGCTTGTATGGGAAGACAAAAGATACACCTGAGGCACGGGAGGACCTGCAACGCTTGCACGAAAAAGACGGCATGCCTTCGAAGCAGAATGAAGGTCCTGCCAGCTACGCTCTTACCGAAGAAGAGAAAGAAATCTTCTTTGAATGCCTGCTCAGTATGAAGGTCCCGACTGGCTTCTCGTCGAATATAAAGGGAATAATAAATATGCCAGAGAAAACGTTCTAGAACCTAAAGTCTCATGACTGCCACGTGATTATGACGCAACTGCTTCTGGTTGCATTGAGGGGGCTTCTACCGGAAAACGTCCGATTAGCCATTGTGAAGCTATGTGCATTCCTCAATGCAATATCTCAGAAGGTGAATGATCCAGAAATCGTACCAACGCTAAGGAGTGATGTGGTGCAATGTCTTGTCAGTTTCGAGCTGGTGTTCCCACCATCCTTCTTCAATATCATGACGCACGTACTAGTTCATCTAGTCGACGAGATTGTCATTCTGGGGCCCGTATTTCTACACAATATGTTCCCCTTTGAGAGGTTCATGAGAGTCCTAAAGAAATATGTCCGTAACCGCGCTAGGCCAGAAGGAAGCATCTCCATGGGCCATCAAACAGAGGATGTCATCGGGTTTTGTGTTGACTTCATTCCTGGCCTTAAGAAGATAAGTCTCCCTAAATCACGGTATGAGGGTAGACTGACTGGAAAAGGCACGCTTGGAAGGGACTCAATAATATGCAGGGACGGATATTCTTGGTCTCAAGCACACTACACAGTTCTACAGAACTCTACCTTGGTGACCCCGTATGTCGATGAACACAAGAACAGTCTGCGCTCCAAACACCCGGAGCAGTGCGACGACTGGATTACATGTGAACACATCAGGACTTTCAGCAGTTGGTTGGAAACACGTCTCAGAGGTGACAACACTGTTTGTGATGTGCTGTACTTGTTGTCCAGGGGACCATCTTCGACTGTAATGATTTGGAAAGGATATGAGATAAATGGGAATACATTTTACACGATCGACCAAGATCAAAAGAGCACCAACTAAAACAGCAGTGTCCGCTTTGATGCAGCCACCGAGAGGGGAAAGGACATATATTATGGTTACATAGTGGACATATGGGAACTTGACTCTGGAGTAGATTTTAAGGTCCCTTTGTTTAAATGCAACTGGGTCAATCTGTCAGGAGGCGGGGTACAGGTAGACCCACAGTACGGAATGACAACAGTGGATCTGAAAAATCTTGGGTACACTGATGAACCGTTCGTCCTAGCCAATGATGTGGCACAAGTTATCTATGTGAATGGCGGGGTCAGGTGGCTACCTCAAAGCCCAGCCTAAGTGGTCTAAGGCTGAGAATGATCTGCTTGATAAAGGGATCGAACCAGAGACAATGAACTAGCCAGACCGTTGCCGGACTTGGTTCTTCGGGGCTAGCGGAACCTTGGACCCTGTATCAGGGAAGTGCCGTTGGACGGACGAGCAACTGAAAATACCAGTCACCAAGCTTCGGCACTATATCGATGCAGCGCAGCAAGGGGCGTTCGTTCCAGACAGGGAGAAGGACGAGCTCACAATGGCCCTCGGGAATCCTGAGCACCCTGGACGGACACGAGGCACACCAGGCTCCATTCTGTGGAAGGTTGGTTTTTCGGACGCAGGGGGTTACAAAACCCAGGAGAGGAGGAAGAAACTGGAGCAGAGCCAACTGCAGGCGCTGCATGAAAGGGTAATGAGGCTAGAGGAACAAGAAGCAGAACGCAGCAAACGACCTGCCGAAGCTTCCCCCGAAGCTACCCCGCCATCTCAGCGGAGAAGCAGCATGGCTTCCACCGAGCTGCTTCAGCCGGAGCATGTCTTGACGGCTCCTGCCAGCTATCTCGTGGATGCTATCACGGAGTCTCAAAATTGCCACATTATGATGCAATGGATGAATTTGAAGGTCAAGGCGGCTGTTGGCTCAGTTTATCCTACTGAACCCGGCGCAACTTTTCACTACCGGCCGATTCCATAAGGATATGCTAGGGTGATGGTGGATGAAATAACGGAGGGATTTGAGGACCTCCAGCTTGACCACCCTACCGGTGAAGGGGAGACTAGGCTGGGTTCTGCTCTGAAGACTCCATGCCTATGGCGGAAGGAGCTCATCAACCTTCCGAACTGGACACCTCCACCTCCTCCTCCTCCTCCGGCGAGTCAGAGCACTCCGCCCCCTCCACCGCCTCCTCCTCCAGCGAGTCAGGGCACTCCGCCTCCTCCACCGCCTCCTCCTCCGGCGAGTGACGATCAGGGCAGTCGGTCTTCTTCTCTGCCGCGTGGCGGCACTCCGCCTCCTTCTCCGCCTGCGCCAGCGTGCCCGAGCAGCCAACAGCCTCCTCCTTCTCCGCCTCGCCAGCAAGGGAGGAAGAGACCCGCCGCAGCCCCGGCTGCTCCGGTGCATCGTAGTCCTTCTCCGCCTCATAAGCAAGCACGAAAGAAGACAGACGCCGCAGCCGCTCCGTCTGCTCCGGCGTCTAGCAGTATAGCCAGAGGCGAGAGGTCAGGAAGTACTGTCAGACATCAAAGGTCAAAAGAACGAGCAGCTGCGAAAACAATTGCCCAGCTCGGCGAACAAGCAAATCAATCATGCCCCCCGCTCAATGTGTCTAGCGGCGACATCGTCGCTAATGCTCCGGGGACGGTGGCCGGTTATGGCAATCTTACAGATTACCTGCCTGACGATCAACTTCCTGATTTCATGGAGGTGGACGAACACAGATACGAGTACGGGAAGCCTCTCGTCAAAGATGAAAAATCTCTAACAACGATGATGCGAAGATTCCATAATTGGTACATGAAAACTTGCAGAGAGTCTGGGGGGACGAATACTTTGTATCTAAACATTAAAGAGGAGCACGACCTCGTTGGAACTGATGTGTTGACTATTCCATTTGAGGAGTTCTTCGAGTTCTTCAATCAAAAGGCCCTCGATAAATTAACGGTCTTTTGCTACTGTCTGTAAGTACTATTTCTGTCATTAAGTCTCTATATATAGCTCAGCTCTTTCATTGCATGTATTTATAATTAATTATCCTCACTATATTATGCAGATTGAAGATCGTCGAGTGCAGAAAACAAGAAATGTATGATATTGGGTTCATTAACACAAATATCATAGATGAAATTCAGGTTAAAAAGCACGCTGTAGAGGCCGAGGCCAACTTGCTACAATCATTGATCAAAAATCAATACAAAGATACCATACTCTTTCCTTACAACTTCAAGTGAGTGTTACTGTCATGTGCATATTCAGTTTCCCTTATTAGTCGAGCGAGGTTATAGTAATGTAATTGATGAGTTATGCATGTGTGCGCAGATACCACTATGTTCTTCTGGAGATTAAGCTTGAGCGGGGACTAGTAACCGTCTTAGACTCGAGACAAAAAGATCCCGAAACCTATGCGGACATGACTAAATTGCTCAGCAAGTAAGTTCAATCGATCATTATCGCACCATATCGGCAACTTTTTGTTCATTTCCTGATATCTCAAGTAATAATAATTATTTTCTTTGTCTTGCAGGGTTTGGAAACAGTTCACCGCAGAAGCTCCGGGACTGCCGAAGGAGCTGCGATATACATACCCGGACGTAAGTACTACTGGCTAGCTAGTTGCGCGCATCTCCCGTTGATTCTATAGCTATACTTTCATCAATGCCATTTATAATGCTTCATTATCAGTTTGATTGACCTCTGTTTCTCGTAAAGTGCATGCTTGTGGCAGGAACAAGGGAAAGATTACTGTGGATACTACGTGTGCGAGTTCATCTACAACGCGACTTTGAAAAATAAGCAAGGCTACTCTATAAGAGAATATGAAGTGCGTAAGCAATAATATTCACAATTTCATTTTATTACACCATCTGTTGAGTTTCATTCATATATATGTATTAACCCCCTTCTTCAAATTAGACGTGGCAGATGCGGAAAGAACTCCTATCACAAGATCGCATGAAAGCAATTCAAGAGGAATTGGCGGGATTCTTTCTTGACCACGTCATCAATAAAGCCAGAGAATACCATGTGGAAGTTGATTTCAAATGCTAGGGGATTGTAAGAGATCTTACATATTGTATATGTATGTAGCCAGTAGCGTCGGATAGATAATACGAAAACTTGTTGTTCGACCAATCTCTCGGAGAAGGAGAGGTCGACGATCACTTCTCTCGGTATGCATGACAAACTTCTGTACTTAATGGTTTCCTTCATTTTCTTACTAGCTAGCGTGTCGAGGGCCTCTCTATGTATATAGTACGTAGCGTCGACCAAGCACGGACATAAGAGAGGACACTTCTCTCTCTATTAATTAGCTAGCTAACACAATATATGAAACACCTAAATTAACCCCCCAAAACCCCCAACCCCTCCCCCCCTTTAAAAAAACAAAAACCCAAGCCACTGAAATGCTAACGCGTGGAAGCCTTTTGGTCCCGATTTATGTCACCAACCGGGACCAAAGGCCCCCTTGCCTGGGCTGCCCGCAGCGGCCACGAGGATGCCCATCTGTCCCAGTTCGTGTAAGAACCGGGACTAAAGGGGGAGGCATTAGTAACGACCCTTTAGTCCCGGTTCACGAACCGGGACTAAAGGCCCTTACGAACCGGAACAAATGCCCTGTTTTCTACTAGTGCAAAACCATACATCTTGCAAAGTGCTTCCCAATTTTAGCAACCAAAATGGGTTACACTCTCAGAATTGTACAGCTTTACTTCAAAATCCACACAATGATGGGTCCTTAGGTGATTTTTTTGTTTCCATACTTTCATGGTCTTCAAAACCCATCCTCTCCAAGACATAGCGTCTTGCATAGCATGGGATAAGCTAGTCGAATTGGAAAAGATGAAAAGTACACGTTGAAATAGTTGAAGTCGTGCTTAATTACAAAAAAAACTCTTGTCGTCGTTGCGTACTGTTTCAACATCAAAGGTCTCCTCGAGCTTAATGCTGAAGCGCCGATCTTCGTCCATCTCAAGGAACCTGTCGCACATACCTCGGTCGTTGTGGCACCAGTCGCACTCCCCCGGGCGGTTTTCATCGTCCGAGTACGACATTTCCTATTTTCAGAATTCAAATATGAAACTTGTACAATTAAATATATGTACTAAAAACCTAAATTAGATTATTATTATACATCACGGGTTGACTATCGGTCTGTCGAGCCTTTTCTTGAAAACTCTCAGCTCACGTGGTGTACATATTCGACCGTCGGTGATGGTAGCTCCTCCTTTCATTCCCGAGTGCATTAGACCAAATTGAGTAGCACAAGGGAATGAAGGAGAAGCTACCCCCATGACAACAGTCAGGATTCTTCGTCCTCTCATACATATATATGGTTGGAGACTCTCCCTCACTGATTCCTCTCCGACATTTGCGACCGTCGGTGATGGTAGCTCCTCCTTTCGTTCCCGAGTGCATTACACCAAAATGTGTCTAGCACACGGGAACGAAGGAGAAGCTACCCCCATGACAAAAGTCGGGATTCTTCGTCCTCTCATATATGGTGGAGACTCGACGGACTTAAAGTCAACCCGAGGACTCATATTGACATGGAGTTTTGGCTGGTCTCACCTCAAGGTCGTAGGGGGGTCGATGACGGGGACGACGGCCCCGGATGATGGAGGGGGCTCCTAGATTTCTGTAAAAACAAAAACCCTATAAGCTATCAAGTAATCAAATGCATACGCCTTGCATATATAGTGCTCTCCAATTTTAGCATTCAAAGTAGGAGTACTTTTCCAATTAATTTGAGCATTCTCAATAAGAAAAACCAAATCATAAAATAAAGTAGTATTCAAATTAGCATGCATTCAATTATAAGCAAAACTATATCATCTCTTGTGTCCGTACATCGTCGAATATTATCACTAATACTCCTCGAATACTAGCTATCATACATATATCATCGCTAATACAGCTAGAACCGTAGCGCCCAACGGGTATCGTCGCGGGCGGTGGACACCCAAAGAGAAGGAACCATCACAGGATCATAGCTCCAGTGAGATCCCTGAAGAACCTGCCAGGTATTGTAGAACTTGCCCTCCAACGCAACCATGTAGCGACGGACGTGCTCGTCCTCCTCGTTGACACGGTGACGTACCACCTCCGCGG
>NW_025229358.1:0-8950 GCF_018294505.1 Triticum aestivum | reverse complement strand
AGATGCAAACCGAAATTTTCACAAGTGTGCCTTATATACATGAAGCTTTAGTCCCGGTTCTTGTCACGGACCGGGACAAATGCCCCTCTTTGGTCCCGGTTGGTGCCACCAACCGGAACAAAGGCCTCTTTTCAGCAGCCCAAAGGGCGGGAAACAGAGACCTTTGGTCCCGGTTGGTGGCACCAACCGGGACAAAAAAGTGGCATTGGTCCCGGTTGGTGCTAGGAACCGGTACCAATTCCTCCCATTAGTCCCGGTTGGTGGCACTAACCGGGAACAAAGGTCGTGTGCTGGAACTGGCACGGTGCGGTGCTATGTTTAGTCCCACCTCGCTAGCTGAGAGGGGCTCGGAGTGGTTTATAAGCCCTGCCGAACCAACCACTTCGAGCTCCTCTCTACTGCAGGCTTACAGGCCTAAATTCACTCTCTGTTCTTGTGGGCCTATTGGGCCTACTGCGGGCCTGCATCCTGGCCCTAGTAGTGGGTTTCTAGTCGTATGCAGGCCGTTGTGGCCCTATAGGTGGCATTTTTTTTAAAAAAATCTAGTTTTTTTGCTTTCTTTTTTGTTTCTAATTATTTATTTATTTTCTTTTATGATAATTCTTTTTGCTATTAAAGTTTGTAAGAAAATTCTAACTAATTATTTATTTTCTTTTATGATAATTCTTTGTGCTATTAAAGTTTGTAACAAAAAAGTTCTTTATGAAAATTCTTTTTGCTTTTAATGATTTTGAACAGAAAATGAACTCTGAAAATGTTGAAAGTTGGCATGGTATCATCATTTCACCCACATAGCATGTGCAAGAAAGTTGAGAGGGTTACGGCAAAAACTGGATGCACTTCGTGTGCAAAATGGCAATCTCTTTCGAAGTATCAGGATTTCATACGGAAACTCGTCTGTTACAAAGGGATTTCATTTTTTAAACTTATTTTAACACCTTACTTTTTGTGTGTTCAAAATTCACCATTCAAAGCCACATTATCAATTTTCAACCCTTTCTAACTTCATTTGTTATTTTTCATGCATTTACTTATTATTTTGAGCTATAAGGCCCTGAAATTGAAAAGCAGTTCAAATGAACTCTGAAAAGGTTGAAAGTTGGCATGGTATCATCATTTCATCCACATAGCATGTGCAAGAAAGTTGAGAGGGTTACGGCAAAAACTGGATGCACTTCGTGTACAAAACGGACAATCTCTTTCAAAGTATCATGATTTCATACGGAAACTTGTCTGTTACAACAGGCATTTCAAATGAACTATAAAAAGGTTGAAAGTTGGCATGGTATCATCATAATAGTTGTGGAGAAAGTCTTCACTTTTTCTTTGCTTGTGTCCTTTCCTTATTGCGCCGTAACCATGGATAATCTTCATCATTTATCAGGATGCTTGGGTCAGCCTTGACTTTGAAGGGAGGAATTTCATGAAACTTTTCATAATCTTCGCACATGTCTGTCTTGCACTCCACTCCCACGATGTCCCTTTTTCCTGAAAGAACTATGTGGCGCTTTGGCTCATCGTATGATGTATTCGCTTCCTTATATTTTCTTTTTCTCGGTTTGGTAGACATGTCCTTCACATAGATAACCTGTGCCACATCATTGGCTAGGACGAACGGTTCGTCAGTGTACCCAAGATTGTTCAGATCCACTGTTGTCATTCCGTACTGTGGGTCTACCTGTACCCCGCCTCCTGACAGATTGACCCATTTGCATTTAAACAAAGGGACCTTAAAATCTACTCTGTAGTCAAGTTCCCATATGTCCACTATGTAACCATAATATATGTCCTTTCCCCTCTCGTTTGGTGCACCAAAGCGGACACCATTGTTTTGGTTGGTGCTCTTTTGATCTTGGGCGATCGTGTAAAATGTATTCCCATTTATCTTGTATCCTTTATAAGTCATTACAGTCGAAGATGGTCCCTTGGACAACGATTACAGCTCATCACAAACAGTGTTGTCACCTCTGAGACGTGTTTCCAACCAACTGCTGAAAGTTCTGATGTGTTCACATGTAATCCAGTCGTCGCACTGCTCCGGGTGTTTGGAGCGCAGACTGTTCTTGTGTTCATCGACATACGGGGTCACCAAGGTAGAGTTTTGTAGAACTGTGTAGTGTGCTTGAGACCAAGAATATTTGTCCCTGCATATTATTGAGTCCCCTCCAAGCGTGCCTTTTCCAGTCAGTCTCCCCTCATACCGTGATTCAGGGACACCTATCTTCTTAAGGCTAGGAATGAAGTCAACACAAAACCCAATGACATCCTCTGTTTGATGGCCCATGGAGATGCTTCGTTCTGGCCTAGCGCGGTTACGGACATATTTATTTAGGACTCCCATGAACCTCTCAAAGGGGTACATATTGTGTAGAAATACGGGGCCTAGAATGACAATCTCGTCAACTAGATGAACTAGGACGTGCATCATGATATTGAAGAAGGATGGTGGGAACACAGCTCGAAACTGACAAGACATTGCCGCACATCACTCCTTAGCCTTGGTATGATTTCTGATCGATCACCTTCTAAGAGATTGCATTGAGGAATACACATAGCTTCAAAATGGCTAATCGGACGTTTCCCGGTAGAAGCCCCCTCAATGCAACCGGAAGCAGTTGCGTCATCATCACATGGCAGTCATGAGACTTTAGGTTCTGGAACTTTTTCTTTGACATATTTATTATTCCGTTTATATTCGACGAGAAGCCAGTCGGGACCTTCATACTAAGCAGGCATTCAAAGAAGATTTCCTTCTCTTCTTTGGTAAGAGCGTAGTTGGCAGGACCTTCATACTGCTTTGGAGGCACGCCGTCTTTTTTGTGCAAACGTTGCGGGTCCTCCCGTGCCTCAGTTGTATCTTTTGTTTTCCCATACACGCCCAAGAAGCCTAGCAGGTTCACGCAAAGGTTCTTCGTCGCATGCATCACGTTGATCGAAGAGCGGACCTCTAGGTCTTTCCAGTAGGGTAGGTCCCAAAATATAGATTTCTTCTTCCACGTGGGTGTGTGTCCCTCAGCGTCACTCGGAACAGCTAGTCCGCCGAGACCCTTTTCAAAGATTACGTGTAAATCATTGACCATAACAAGTACGTGATCACTAGTATGCATGGCGGGCTTCTTCTGGTGATCTGCCTCTGTTCGAGGTGTTTTTGTGCATTATTGCATAAAATAACAATTTATTTTTATTGATGAATTTTCACGCAGGTTATACGTACAAAGAGAAGTTTTGATGCAAAGGCAAAATACCATTGCATGACACATGTGCGCACGTACTTGTATATGCACATGCATGCATGAAATCATGGTGCAGACTATACAGAGACAAGTTTGATAATGTAGCACGTACACAAATGTGCCCGGCTGCCTACGCACGTACATGTATGCGTAAGGGCGGAAATATGTACAACAGAGATATATACCTCGGTTATACAGGACGGCCGCGACGACGGACCCGGCGAGTAGAAGTGAAAAAAAGAGATATATCACAAAAACCATCATTTTTATTGATCGATGATACAAAAATTTCACTGGGACTAATCAAACTCTGTTCGGACACGGTAGAACAAAAAAAAGGATTTGGGTTTGACAAGGGCTTTGCCTTGCATAGAGCATTGGAGCAAACTTACCTTGTGATGGTCAACACACGTATTTAGCTTCCTTTTATGAAGCGTCTCCGTAGAATTATCGGAGATGAATCAAGAGTGTGCACGTAAGAAGGCTTCATGCACGTATTATACATATTTGTATTCGGGTATTGTCGGCCGGCCGGCAAGCTCGCAAATGTACGTACCCAAATACATGTAAAAAGAAAAAGAAAAGGAGAAGAGTCATGCACATGGTCACGTACTTGAGATTCAAGTCCTTGCTATTTGCATGTACATGCATGAAAAGGCAAGAGTACGTTAGTGTGTATGTATTTAAACTTGTATACCGGCCGGCGAGCTTGCACGTACATGTTCGAATACCCGCAATACAGCTACTAGGCATATCTATGATGGATGGATGGATCGATATTATTTTCCTTTTGGTCCAGATGCGTACATGAAATATAAGGAAATAAAAGGTCATTACATGGACGCCTACATGAGATAGAAGGAAATAAAAGGACGCGTTCGGAAAGGAAAAGATGCAGCAGCTAGGTACGTGAATTTTGTTCCTTTTCTTGTGATTGCTTGCAGGCCAAGGAGGCAGTACATTGGAAAGAGGAACTCAAGATGGAAGGACAAGCATAAAATGGAAAGTGTATTCATCTTACCGAGCAAGCAAAGCCGTGCGTGAGGCTCCCAGCTCGTATCCAAGCGGCTACCTATATAAATAGACCAATAAATCCAGCCAGAGAAACCCAGCCACCACGGTCGCCGCCAACACCACAAGAACCAAGAACCAGAAAACAAAGAACGAGAGGCAGCAAACCCACGAGAGAAATCTCACGCCACTCACACACGCACCCAGCAAACTCATCACGCACCCATTCATTAAGCAAGTCCACGCAACACCACATCCATCAAGAGGCAAAACGCACGCAGCCGACGCACGTTGATAGGAGATCGACGACTCGGCGTACCCTCATCCGCGCAAAGAACCTCGGTGGCGATGAATGCAGTGGTCATGTTTCCGGAAGGTGAGACTAATGTCTAATTTTTTTGTCTCCTCCTTACATCCAGCATGCATGCACTACACGGAGGGCACGTGCTTGTTGCCGAAGACAGCGCTCATTCAATTCCGCCGCCGGCACCGGAGAGGACTTCATCGAACAAGGAGATTACACCAACACCGCTGGAGTTTGTCCACACCGAGCCCTTCGTCTTTGCACATCGCAATCGGGTGCGGACGGAGCTCGCCAAAGACGAAGCCCAACCACGCCCTTTTACAAAGTCACCTTCCTTGGTCTTGTGAGGCAGCGCCCTTGTCTTTGGCGGACCACCGAATACGGCGTCTGACCAAGACGAGGTGCACTCTTCATGGCTTATAGGCCTCGGCGTACAGGCAGTGTGCTCCCTGTCTTAGCAGACCACCGAATACGGCGTCTAGCTGAGACGAGGCGTCAACCACGCTCCTCCATGAAGCCATCCTTCTTCAACACACCACAATGTTTCACCCTTGTCTTGGTGGACCACCGATTACGGCGTCCAGCCGAGACGAGGCACACCCTTCGTTGCACAGGTCTCATTGTCATACAGGCGACGTGCTCCTTGTCTTAGCAGACCACCGAATACGGCGTCTAGCTAGGACAGGGCATCAATCACGCCCCTCCATGTCATCCTTCTTCGGCCCTGCGATGTTCGCCTTTGTCTTGGTGGACCACCGAATACGGCGTCCCGCCAAGACGAGATGCACCCTTTGTTGCATACAGGTCTCATCGTCGTACAAGCGGCATGATCCTTGTCTCAGCAGACCACCGAGTACGGCGTCTAGCTGAGACGAGGCATCAACCGTGCCTCTGCATGATGTTACCTTTCTTCGGCCCCGCCGCGTGATCCTTGTTTTGGCAGACCACCGAATACGGCATCTAGTCAAGATGAGGCATCCACCACGCCCCTCTAAGGCGTTTACCTCTCACGGCCTTGTAAGGCGGAGTCTTTGTCTCCGCAGACTGTCCTAACCACGGCATCTAGTCGAGATGAGACACCAACTACACCGGTCGTGCCAATGTGAGCATGCATTGGTTTACACTAACGACAGTCTCCACAAAAGAATACTCCCGTGAGGCAACCCCTTGCGTACCCCGATGAAGCTTCTACATCGTCAAGAAGTCCGAGCCAAGCAGGATCCATGCTACCCCAATACCGACTACATCAACGCTGTCAAGACTGACGAGGCGCGACGTCGAGGGCGGACGTGGCTAGCACAAAGCCATGTTTTGAGTGGCACATGTACCGACGAGGACACAGGCTTTGCTGCTGCCCGCACCTACACACACCATAATCATATGCATGGAGAACGTGAAGCGAAGACGACGAAGACGACCACACGGATTAATCGGAGGTATCTCGTGGATCAACCCACGGGAGTAATTAACCGGGAGCCTTCCGAGGCCCCGGGAACCAGGAGACCGCACAACGCTAGTCAGGCAGGCCGCGCTAGTAGGCCACGGAGCGCATATCGGGAATTGTATTTGTTATCCTTGAGATTAATAAAATACTGTTCCCATCTCTTTGTTTCTTTGTGTACTATGGTACACTGGCACGCCCGCATTCTCTTTTCCCTGGCGCATGAGAGAAATCCACACTCCTTCTCTTCCCTTCACACGGAGTGCCCGTAAGATTTTTCTCATGTCAAACAAATTGGCACGCCCGGTGGGACCTGTTTCTCCTCCCATCTTCGCAATGTTGTGGTCGTCTGAATCATCTTCGCTCGTCTCCCAACCTGCACAGCATGCTACATGACAAGGCGTCGGCGAGGATTTCCGCTCATCAAGATCCCTTTCATGCAGGTGGAATCTCCCGTGGCAGCAACTTGGAGCCGGTAATGATCCAGTTTGGATCGATGCCACCCATGGTCGTCATCGAGCTTGGCGAGAAGGTCTACATGCATCAAGCTCAAGATCCTGCGCAGTTCCAAACTCTGCAGTCGAAGAAGGCACTAAGGCGGGAGGCTGCCAAGGTGAAGAAGGAGCGTCGCGAGCTAATGCTTGAGGCGCACGCCCTGTTGAAGGAGTCGACAAGGGCAGATTTGAAAGGAGATGTGGAGGCATCTCAACGCCTCCGCACCAGAGCCGCCAACAGGCGGGCTAGTGCAGCGTCCCTCCACACCCCTACCACGACTACACACTCGGAGCCGTCGAAGCCAACTCCGCGGCGCACCGAGGTAGAGCTTCTCGAGGGTTTGGAGGCCATGTCCCATAACCTGCGTAGGCTAATGGCCAACGCTCGTTTGTCGAATAGCCCTCGTCCCTTACGCAACTACAGGAGGAAGTACCGCAAGGTACAATTACTCCACCAACAGATAGCTTCCCGCATCGCTTAGAGCACGGTGCCGGAGGAGGATTGGTCCCTCGGCGCCATGGACCTAGCTGATAAGGTGTTCACTTACCGAAGCACCTTAACCCCTCCGTATGACTTGTTCCTTGATGATTGGGCATACGAGCCATGCAAGGTCAAGGAGCTGGTGAGACGCGCCATCATGAAGGAATTCTGGAAGCGGCGCTCACGCAAAGAGCCTGTTCTACCAGGCCCTACTATCTCCCTCAACATTGGCAACACGCGAAGGGGTGCATGGGCGTCGTGTCTCCACAATTTGGCAGCCGACGGAAGGTCTCTCTCCAACAATAACAGGTTTTCCACCCTTCGGCATGAGACACCCGCTCCACGGGACGACGACCTACGGCGAGAATTTTTCCAACTCCAAGAGCAGATGAACAATATCTAGAGGAGGCTCCAAGATCCAACGGCGCCAAGTGCATCGGCGTCTCAAGCTGCGGGAAGGATGAGGCGTCAAGCCCCAAGTCATCGTCCTCAACATGAGCACCAGACTTTGGTGCCTCGGCAACAACCTTCACCAACTCGACACTTCCCACAACGAAGATATCCCAACATGCCTCCACGTTGGAACCGATGGTCAAGACATCAAGACGATGAGAGGGACCCCCGACCCACTCAACAGTGGCAACCACGGGAACCTTTGCGACAGACACTTCCACCACGACCTTCGTCACCTCCCAGGCGGGGACATCAAGACGATGAGAGGGACCCTCGGCCCACTCAACAGTGGCAACCACGGGAACCTTTGCGACCGACACTTCCACCACGACCTTCGTCACCTCCTAGGCGGGGAGATCGGACACAACAGCAGGCGATGACGGACAGGACTTCATCATCCACGAGGCGCCCTGCACCAACACTCCTACGCACGCCACCGGTGCAAAGGGATGGTATCTTTCCAACGGAGAATCAGCGCAAGCGCGAGAGGCGTCGAAGAAACCGCCATCTTCTTTATAAAGAACTTGAGGACTTAGTCCTTCGACACACTCAGGTACGTTTACGACCCGATGGTGGGGTCGTTCAAGAAAATGACAGGATCAAATTTCGCATCTCCCCTGACTTGGAGCGGCATGAGCGGTATAGCTACTTGCTCAGCCGGTTGGCGCCGAAACCACGCAAGACGTCCACGAGAAGCACTGAGCAAGGGAGCAAGGCGGTTCTTTCTTCATCCCTTCCCTAGAAGAATGATGAACGGGTGAAGGCTACTGCACCGGCACCCCTACTAGAGAATCAGAAGATGCCAGCACCGACGGCCACACCGATGGAAGGCGTCGAAGAAGCCAAGCTTACGTCCTCCTCCAACAATGAAGTAGCTTCCAAGGGTGCAGCCCACGCTGCCCTCCCACAAGACACAACACTTCCCACAGAGTTTCCTCTTGTTCCCTCTGAAAGGATGGACCAAGATGGAGAAGCTCAAGCCTAGCAGGAGGCTGAAAAAGCGAAGGAATCAACTGAGAAGAACCTTGCCATGTGCGGTACTCTTGGAGTGCAGCCAAGCGAAGGGTCAAGTAATGGATGGCGACCTCCCGCCGTCACCGAGGAGTTCGACTATCCTTCTGAAGAGGAGATCGTGCCGAGCCCAAAGGCGGACTTCCAGAGGACCTTCCTACCGCGCCTTGGCCATGTTCATGCATGGTTCAGGGGTGCCGAAGGGGATGCCAAGACAAGCTCAACAACGTCACAAGAAGCTGCAAGATCAAGAGCCACGTGTCTTCCTGTGACAACAAGGAAAGGCCCATTAGGTGGAGAGAGCACTTCACAGAATGAAGATATATACAAGTGACACTACACCGACATTACATCAAGGCTTCCTTAAGACCTTGAAGGACGACGACAAGTTGCAAACTGGCCAGGGGACAATACAAGATTAAAATCCATCGCTGGTCAAGGTGTGACGGATGGGTTTCCCGGAGATGGAGAACGCCAAGACCACCTTGATGATGAAGAAGGTTTCTCCGACTCGTCCTCCTC
>NW_025229357.1:19762-24076 GCF_018294505.1 Triticum aestivum | reverse complement strand
ATTGTCGGTGAGAGAGAGAGAGAGAGAGAGAGAGGGAGAGAGAGAGATGGAGAGAAAGGGAGAGGGACCAACAAGAATTTTGTGTTGGATGCGTGCGACAGAATTGAAGACTGTCGGCGAGAGAGTGTCAGGACCCCGACTCAATGCCACATCAATCTAGCATGTAACGCCTCATATCACTTTGCGGCCTCACGCACGGTATTCCCACGGGTGTCGCCTTACCTTAACCCGGGACCGTTTGCCTGTTGGCACACGTATATGACAGTGTCGCTAGCATCCATATGATAAGGAGCCCGGGCTGACATGGCTAGTCGTAAACCCAAAGTGGCACAGACTTACAGGGACAGGCATCCATGACCCAGCATCGAACGTGTCGGTCATCAGCGAGTGAATCCAGGCTGTAGCACTGGGCTAGCAGGACTCCGGTGAACCGGGCTGTAGCGGGCTAACAGGACTCCGGTATTCATCGCGTGACATTTCCCCGAAGGGACAGACACCGGAACGAAGAAGGACACATGCCGGCCAGCCTAAGTGTTCCGGAGCAGTAGCAAGCTACCATGGCTCAGTGGAAACACTAGGAGACATTTCCCGGTAAGAGAGGCTACTAAAGATAAACAACTAGATGGTCAGATCCCACACATACCAAGCATTTCAATAGCATACACACAATATGCTCGATATGTGCAAATACAACATGGCATCACAACATGACTCTACGACTCAAGTAATTTATTCAATAGGCTCCGAGGAGCGAGATATTACAAACAGGGGTCTCATGACCCAACATTCAGAGCATACAAATCAAAGCACAAGCGGAAGCTATCATGTCTGGGTACAGACATCTATAACTGAAAAAGGTTGAGAAGCCTGACTATCTACCAGATCCTGCCGGGGGCACAAGATCGTAGCTGAGGTAACAAGCTAAACGTCGAAGTCCACGTGAAACTACTAGTGAGACCGAAGTCTCTCTGCAAAAACATAAAATAGGCAAACGTGAGTACAAATGTACCCAGCAAGACTTACATCAGAACTATCTACATATGCATCATTTTCAACAAGGGGATGGTGGGGTTTAACTGCAGCAAGCCAGCTTTGACTCGGTGGCTATCCTGAACTACGACCGCAATGTAACTCTTTGAGGTGGCGCACACGAGTCCACATATTCACCATATCAATACACCACTATGGATCCGCTCCCATCTCCCTACGAGAACGCCATCCATAGCACTCACACTTATCTTGCGTGTTTTAGAGTATCCACTTTCACTTGTCTATGAACTATGCAATGGGGTCCAAGTTTCCATATCCGAGGAATCCGGCTATTCGAATAGATGATGTTAACCCTGCAGGGGTGTACTTCTTCACACACGCTCTCGCCACTTACCGCCCTGTACACGTCATGTACCTTGGCAACCTTCAAGCGGAAGCCGGGCGAGGGAGTCGGCCACGACCTGACTAACCGAACAAGTCTCTCGTCCAGGTTTATCGCCTATTCAGGTTCCATCCGCAAGGAGATCCGGCCGGGGTGTCGCTTACGACCCCAAACGATGTGTGCAGGGTTCCCAAGCCCACCAACCGGGTGCCACTTGGTACACCGGGCCACTGTGCCTAGTCTGTCCCAAGCCCACCTGTACCGGGTGCCACTTGGTAGACTACTAACACTACCTACAAACACCAGAAACTAGTTGCAACTCCTGGACAGAGATCATGTTGATTAATAAGTCGAGAGAGTCAATTAAGGATCCCAATGTGTGGTAGTAGCTGTTCATGGATCACAGGCACAGAACTCAGTTCCTAAGGACGGCTGCAATGAGACAACCCACCATGTACTCCTACATGGCCTCTCACCGCTACCTTTACCAAATCGTGTTCACACACTTAGCTCACACATAGTAGGACATGTTCACACACCTCTGATTCATCCCCGATGAATCAGACCTGACTCAACTCTAAGCAATAGCAGGCATGACAAACAAACATGAATGAGTAGGCACAACATGGCTCAAACAACTCCTACTCATGCTAGTGGGTTTCATCTATTTACTGTGGCAATGACAGGTCATGCAAAGGATAAGGGGTTCAGCTACCGCAGCAAGTAACAAATATGTCATTGTTGTCCTAATGCAGTAAAAGAGAGTAGGAGCGAGAGAGTGGGATTTTATCGGAATGAACAAGGGGGTTTTGCTTGCCTGGCACTTCTGAAGATAACACTGAGTCTTCATCAGTGTCAACGATCACATCGTCGGTATCACGTCTATCGAAAGGGGGCAATCACCGGCAACACAGAAGGGAACACAATCAATGCAATGCACAATATGATGCATGATCATGACATGGCAAAATGAATGTGTTTTGGGCTAATGCACCTAAAACCAGATTAAATGAAGTTGGTTTGAATCCAAGATTCAAATTCAAACTCCATATGTGGTTATTTAAATGTCATTCACTTCATTTGTCCTAAACAGTAGTGATAAGTTGTTCTAACATGCATGAAAATAGTACAGATGGATTCCTTGAATTTTTCTGATAATTTTTCATATATAATTTATTTAATTTGGAGTTACGGTTAATTTTCTATGATTTATTGAAATTTAGAATATATTCTGGAATTATTAAATCATTTAAGATTTATTTAAATTCCAGAAAGGAATTATTGCGTCAGCATGACGTTGGCATGACGTCAGCAAGTCAACAGGGCCGGTCAGGGTCAAACCTGACTAGTGGGGCCCACTGGTCAGTGACTATGACTAATACTAATATAACTTAAACCTAACCTAGTTTAATTAGTCGGGCCGGGCCCGCAGGTCAGTGAGTCAGTGGCTAAAAAAAATTAGAAAAACTAAACTAATTAACAGGGGGCTGGCCCCACCTGTCATCGACCCAGGGGAGGTCAAACCCCTGGTCAACAGGGCCTAACCCGCCGGCGGTTCGTCGCCGGTGGCAACAGGCGCGGCGGAGGGCGCGGGCTCGCTCCTCCGGCGTCCAAATGGACGGAGGAGAGCGGCTACGGGGAGCTGGAGCTCACCCGCGCCCGTTTCAGCAAGCAGCAGCAGCTAGGGCGGCCAGAGACGATGGCCTCGAGCTCGGCAGCGGCGGCCGGAGCTCGGGCGTGCTCGGTTTCGGCGTTACACGGTACGGCGAGCGCGGCCGATGGGCTCTACGGGATGCTGGGGTCACCAGGAACACCCGGAGGCAACGAGCGCAGGCGGAGGAGCTCGGGAGCACGGAGCTCACCGGCCATGGCGGACGGCGGCTTCGGGTGCTCGTGGGGCGGCGGCTACAGGGCGCGCGCGAGAGAGAGAGGTGAGGGGAAACGACGGCAAGCTCACCAGGAGGCAGCAGGGTGGCTCAGTGGGCTCGGGGACGCTTCTGCGATGGAGAATTGACGGCGGCGATCTCCGGTGGCCGACGAGGGGAACGGCGATGGTGGCGGCGTTGCAGCGCGTCCGGGACCTCGTGGCTCGGTGGAGGGGAAGAGGGGGTCGAGGCGGAACCTCTGGGCTGCTCAAGGGAACGAGGGAGAGGCCATGGCCGCGGTGGTTCTCGTCGGCGGCGGCGGCTGCGTTCGGGTTCGGGCGAGAGAGAGGGAGCAGAGGAGAGAGGGGATGCAGCGGGGGAGGAAGAGGAGCGAGGGGACACGAGGCCTCGTCGTGGCGTCGCTAGGGAGGCCGGGGGAAGCAGGAGGTGGCCGGGAAGCAGGAGGTGGCCGGGGCGCGTGGCCGCGCGCGTCGGGCGCGTGCCCGTCCTCCTGGCAGGGAGGAAGACGACAGGGGAGGGAGGCGGCGGTGGGCTGGGCCGCGCTGGGCCATTGGGGGAGCTGGGCCAGGTAAGTGGGCGCCAGGTAGGTGGCCCAGGTGGCCTTCTCTCCCTTTCTATTTTTCTGTTCTGTTTATCTTTATTTAATTCTTTTGCCACTGTTTTGAATTAAAATAATAATTCAAACAACGCCAAAGCTCCTCTGAATATTTTATATTGCTAGATGGACTTTTCCAAAAGCTTATAAAATATTTCAGGGGGTATTTGAAATTATATTCTAATTATATGAATATAATTCAAATTCAAATAGCTAATGAATTAAATCCAAAGTCCCAAAAATAATTCCTTAAAAATGTTCAATATTTTGGTTGGGACCAGAACCCTTACCAAAAATTATCAAACATTTAAGAAGAGCATTTTGGAGCAATGAATGAGATTTCTAGGGTTTTTGCCCCTCTTTTATTTAAGTTTTTGAGGCTTCCAAAATTCCTCAGTTCAAGTTTCAGAATTTAAACATGATGCACACACCAGGCAGCACCAGAAGCTAGGGATGTGACA
>NW_025229357.1:17797-19004 GCF_018294505.1 Triticum aestivum | reverse complement strand
TCATTTCTCCTTGATGTGCCACTTGGTGTGGTAGCCTTATTTGGTCACATGATCAGGCTCACCAAAGTTGGGGTCCTGGAGAAAAAGTTGGTAGTGCAAAGTAGTTCAAACTTGATTCTGGTCAGAGAGGGTTTTGAGGCACTTTGACCAAGACTTCCTATTCTCCAACCTGTGCCATTTGGTCCAGATGCATCATTAGACCAATGAAGCATGTCCACCAAGTTTGAGCACATTTGGACATACTTGGCAATGTAAAGTTGATCAAACTTCAGAATGGACAGAGATAGTTTTGAGGGGTTTTGATGGTGTTATCTTGTTCTCCAAGTCATGAGACTTGGCAAGATCATCTAATATGTCATATGTGACATGATGGAATTTTCCTGGAATTTTTGGAGAATATTTCCTTTGTAAATATTTCAAAAGCTTGAAATATCCAGAAAGGGTTTTAGAGGGATTTGACCAATATTTTGAACATGACCATGTGTTGAAACCCTTATATATGGACAATATATGTCCTATGAGTTTCCATAAATTTTGTCAAATATTTTTAAAACAATAAAATAAATTTTCCCTATTAAAGACCATTTTTGGCCTTAAGAAAAAGCCTTTAAATAAAATAGCAAAACAACTTTTAAAATTATATTTTTGTGGTTTCTGGGTATCCTATATCTAATAGGAGTCAAATATATTTTTGGAAAGATTTTTACTGCCCTTAATCAAGTACTTGCAGTGCAAACCTCAATTCAGGGGTTTTTGGAAAACTAATTTTAGAAAATACTTTCTGGCCAAATTATTTTTGTAAGAAAATTCCATATAGCACTATTCACTTGGCATGGTCATTGGTCAGGAGCTTGGGGTAAGGAGATGGAATATAGAGGGTAGAGTAGTTGACTTCAAGAAGCACTTGAAAGAAACACAGAGAGAAAACCAACTCCAAATAAAAGCCAAATAATGCAAAAAAAAGTTTTTGTTGGTCCCAATTTTCATGCTTTATTAAGGAAAATGAAATGTTACAAAATGCAGGGTGTGACAGGGACCAACAAGAATTTTGTGTTGGATGCGTGCGACAGAATTGAAGATTGTCGGTGAGAGAGAGAGAGAGAGGGAGAGAGAGAGATGGAGAGAAAGGGAGAGGGACCAACAAGAATTT
Source organism: Triticum aestivum (assembly GCF_018294505.1). Classification (NCBI taxonomy): domain Eukaryota; kingdom Viridiplantae; phylum Streptophyta; class Magnoliopsida; order Poales; family Poaceae; genus Triticum; species Triticum aestivum. Next base: position 17,854 of record NW_025229357.1, on the reverse strand, counting down.
TGTGTTGGATGCGTGCGACAGAATTGAAGATTGTCGGCGAGAGAGAGAGAGAGAGAG
>NW_025229357.1:14636-16812 GCF_018294505.1 Triticum aestivum | reverse complement strand
GAATGAACAAGGGGGGGTTTTGCTTGCCTGGCACTTCTGAAGATAACATTGAGTCTTCATCAGTGTCAACGATCACATCATCGGTATCACGTCTATCGAGAGGGGACAAATACCGGCAACAAAGAAGAAATACAATCAATGCAATGCACAATATGATGCATGCTCATGACATGGCAATATGAATGTGTTTTGAGCTAATGCAACTAGCAACAGATTAAATGAAGTTGGTTTGAATACAAGATTCAAATTCAAACTCCATATGTGATTATTTAAATGTCATTCACTTCATTTGCTCTAAACAGTAGTGATAAGTTGTTCTAACATGCATGAAAATGGTACAGATGGATTCCTTGAATTTTTCTGATAATTTTTCATATATAAATTATTTAATTTGGAGTTACGGTTAATTTTCTATGAATTTTGGAAGTTTTAGGCATTTTCTGGAATTTCCTATATAAAAATAAATCCAGAAAAGAATTTACTGCATCAGCACTACGTCAGCATGACGTAAGCGAGTCAACGGGCAGCCCAGGTCAAACTGACCAGTGGGTCCTCCGTGTCAGTGACTAACCTAACTAACTGGGTTAGTTAGCGTTTTAACTTAAACTAACCTAGATTAATTAGGCGGGCTGGTCCCGCATGTCAGTGACACAGGGGGAGGTCAAACCCCGGTCAAATGGCCCAAACAGGCCGGCGGCTCAACGCCGGCGGCAACAGGCACGGCGAAGGGCTTTGGAATCGCTCCTCCGGCCACCAAAAGCGTGGCGGAGGGCATCTACGCGTTGCCCGTGCTCGTCCGCATCGAGCAGTGCAAGCAGCAGTGGCTATGGCGGCCCGTAGCAACGGCAATGGCGACAAGTGTGGTGGCCGGAGCTCGGTGGTGCACGGGCGCAGGGCTATGGCTCGCCCTCGAGGGAACCAGGTAGCTAGGCCGCATCTAGGGGGCCCAGGGAGCACGGTGGATAGCACAGCTGGGCGTGGTAAGCTCAGCGGTGAGCAGGAGGTCGGCCATGGCGGAGGGCAGCCTCGGGAGCTCGTGGGGCGGTGGCTAGAGGAAGCTAGCGAGAGGGGGAGGTGAGGGGAAAAACTCAGGGGCTCACGGTGATGTCGTAGGGAGGCTCAGCGCGCTCGGGGATGGCTCAGAGGCGACGGAACGGCGATGACGATCTCCGGTGTCCCGAGGTTGAAGACGGGTCGATGGCGACGAAGCAGAGCCCTCCGGGTTGTTTCCTTCGGCGTGGGGATGGGGTGCTCGATTTCGGAGCTGCTGGGCATGGTCATGGGGCGAGGGGACGACGGTGGTCGCGGCAGCGGCAAGCGGCGGCGACGGCTGCGCTCGGGCATAACGGGAGAGGACGAGGGAGAGAGCCAGGGGGAGAATGGGGTGTCGGAGGGGTCGGGGCAGTGCCGAGGAGTGGCTTCGAGGCGTCGCCACGCTGTCCAGGCGAGGCAGGCGGCCAGGGAGCTGCGTGGCGAGCTCGGCGTGCGCGGGCGCGCTCCTCTCTGCCTGCCTGGCGAGAGGAAGCAGGTGGCTGGCACGGGCCAGCACAGTGCTGGGCCGGCCAGTGGGCTGCCAGGTGGGCTGCGCCAGGTAAGTGGCCAGGTAGTTTGCTCTTTTTTTATTTTTTTTTGTTCTGTTTGTTTTATTTAATTTACTTTGCCGCTGTTTTGAATTAAAATAATAATTCAAACAATGCCAAAGCTCCTCTGAATATTTTATATTGCTAGATGGACTTTTCCAAAAGCTTATAAAATATTTCAGGGGGTATTTGAAATTATATTCTAATTATATGAATATAATTCAAATTCAAATAGCTAATGAATTAAATCCAAAATCCCAAAAAATAATTCCTCAAAAATGTTCAATATTTTGGTTGGGACCAGAACCCTTACCAAAAATTATCAAACATTTAAGAAGAGCCTTTTGGAGCAATGAATGAGATTTCTAGGGTTTTTGCCCCTCTTTTATTTAGGGTTTTGAGGCTTCCAATATTCCTCAATTCAAGTTTCAAAAATATAGACGAGATGCACACATGAAGCTAGCCTAGAGCATTACCAGAAGTTAGGGATGTGACAGAGAGAGAGAGAGAGAGATGGAGAGGGACCAACAAGAATTTTGTGTTGGATGCATGCGACAGAATTGAAGATTGTCGGTGAGAGAGAGAGAGAGAGAGAG
>NW_025229357.1:12193-14593 GCF_018294505.1 Triticum aestivum | reverse complement strand
AGAGTGAGAGAGAGAGAGAGATGGAGAGAAAGAGATGGAGAGAAAGGGAGAGGGACCAACAAGAATTTTGTGTTGGATGCGTGCGACGGAATTGAAGATTGTCGGTGAGAGAGAGAGAGAGAGAGAGAGAGAGATGGAGAAAAAGGGAGAGGGACCAATGTCACATCCCTAGCTTCTGGTAATGCACTAGGCTAGACCTCTTGCTGCATCATGTCTAAATTCAAATGAAATTTGAATTGAGGAATTCTCAAAAGCCTCAGAAACCTCTAAAAAAACCAACAATTAAATCTTCTCAAATGTGTCCAAGAAAATGTTCCTGATATCCTCTGGAAATATTGGCAAGAGGTAAAATCCAAACCAATAATTTTGGTGTCTCAGAAACATTTAATTTGGGCAATTGAATTAAAGCAATAATTATTTGAATTGGATTTATATCTACTATTAAATAAATATAGGTCCAATAATTCTGAAATATTTTGTGGAGCATTGTTTTAATTCTTTTAGGTCCTAAAAATATTGTCAGAAGCAAAATAAATTGAATTGGTTTCAAAACCAAATTCAAAACAAACCTGCAAAATAGAAAACTAAAATAATAATAAAAAGAATAAAGCCTACCTGGCCTCACCCGCGCAGCCCACCAGCCGGCCCAGTTCCCCCCCCCTCTGGCCGGCCCAGCCCGCCAGCGCCTCCCTGTCGTCTTCCTCCTCGGGACAGTAGGACAGAGGCGCGTGGCCGGAGCGCGCGCGCACGCGCCCGAGCCACCTCCTGCTTGCCGCCCCGCCCCGGATCGGCTAAGGATGCCACGCACCCCCTCAGGCCTCTCTCAACTCCCTCCCGTGCTCATCCCCTTCTCCTGCTCTCCCTCTCGCTCCGCACCTCGGACCCGAGCGGAGCCGCCGCCACCGACGCCGATTGCCGCAGCCACCGTGCTCCCCACGCCTCACCGACGCCCCAGGGAGCTCCGCCTCGACCCCCTCTTCCTCCCCACCGATCCACAGCCCTCCGGAAGCCCTGCATCGCCGCCATCGCCGTCGTCTTCTACCTCGGACCCGCCGGCCATCTTCGTCAAATTCGCCGCCTCCGACGCCTCCCCGAGCTCCCCGAGGCCACCGTCGCAACCCCTGTGAGCTCCCCTTCCATTTCCCCTCCTCCCCGCGCTCGTTCCCGCACGCTAGCCGCCCGTTTCACCGGGGCCGTGAGCTCCTCGCCGCCGGCGATGATGCAGACTGTGCTAGAGCCACCGTAGCCAACTTCCGAGCCGACTGACGTGCTCACCGTGATCTCAGGAGTCCGTAGCACGCCCCAGCTCCTCCTGCCGTGCTCCCTAACCCCGACCCCGAGATTGCCCGAACTCCGGCAGCCGCAAAGGGGCTCGCCGCCGGCAGCTCCGGCCACCCCAGCTGCTGTCACTTGCCTCTTTAGATGTGCCTTTCTCCCAGGAACCCGTAGGAGCAAACCGCACGTCAAATGGTGCTCCGTAGCGAGCGCACGGTGCACCTCCGCTGTCGGCCGTGGTCGTCGCCGGCGACACTCCGGCGACTGCCGACGTGGCACGCCTAATTAGCACTAATGACCTTGTTAAACTAACCCCGTGACACTGACAGTGGGCCCCGTAGCGGGTCAAAGCCCGGGTCAACGCGGGATTAGCCTCTGAGTCACTGACGTGTGGACCCCACACGTCAGGTTTGACCTGGACCGCCCGTTGACCTGCTGAGGTCAGCATGAGGTCATGCTGACGCCATAATTCATTTTCTGGAATTATTTTAATTCTAAATATTCAGGAAATTTCAGAAAATGCCTAAAACTTCCAAAATTCATAGAAAATTAACCATAACTCCAAATTAAATAATTTATATATGAAAAATTATCAGAAAAATTCAAGGAATCCATCTGTACCATTTTCATGCATGTTAGAACAACTTATCACTACTGTTTAGAGAAAATGAAGTGAATGACATTTAAATAATCACATATGGAGTTTGAATTTGAATCTTGTATTCAAACCAACTTCATTTAATCTGTTGCTAGTTGCATTAGCTCAAAACACATTCATATTGCCATGTCATGAGCATGCATCATATTGTGCATTGCATTGATTGTATTTCTTCTTTGTTGCCGGTATTTGTCCCCTCTCGATAGACGTGATACCGATGATGTGATCGTTGACACTGATGAAGACTCAATGTTATCTTCAGAAGTGCCAGGCAAGCAAAACCCCCTTGTTCATTCCGATACAATCCTACTCTCTCGCTCCTGCTCTCTTTTACTGCATTAGGACAACACCGATTCATCTGTTACTTGCTGCGGTAGCTGAACCCCTTTGTCCTTTGCATGACCTGTCATTGCCACAGTAAATAGATGAAACCCACTAGCATGAGTAGGAGTTGTTTGAGCCCTGAT
>NW_025229357.1:0-11902 GCF_018294505.1 Triticum aestivum | reverse complement strand
AAAGGGAGAGGGACCAACAAGAATTTTGTGTTGGATGCGTGCGACAGAATTGAAGATTGTCGGCGAGAGAGAGAGAGAGAGAGAGAGAGAGAGAGAGAGAGGGAGAGTGTCAGGACCCCGACTCAATGCCACATCGATCTAGCATGTAACACCTCATATCACTTTGCGGCCTCACGCACGGTATTCCCACGGGTGTCGCCTTACCTTAGCCCGGGACCGTTTGCGCTTTTGGCACACGTATATGACGGTGTCGCTAGCATCCATATGATAAGGAGCCCGGGCTGACATGGCTAGTCGTAAACCCAAAGTGGCACAGACTTACAGGGACAGGCATCCATGACCCAGCATCGAACGTGTCGGTCATCAGCGAGTGAATCCAGGCTGTAGCACTGGGCTAGCAGGACTCCGGTGAACCGGGCTGTAGTAGGCTAACAGGACTCCGGTATTCATCGCGTGACATTTCCCCGAAGGGACAGACACAGGAACGAAGAAGGACACATGCCGGCCAGCCTAAGTGTTTCGGAGCAGTAGCAAGCTACCATGGCTCGGTGGAAACACTAGGAGACATTTCCCGGTAAGAGAGGCTACTAAGATAAACAACTAGATAGTCAGATCCCACACCTACCAAGCATTTCAATAACATACACACAATATGCTCGATATATGCAAATACAACATGGCATCACAACATGACTCTATGACTCGAGTAATTTATCAATAGGCTCTGAGGAGCGAGATATTACAAACATGGGTCTCATGACCCAACATTCAGAGCATACAAATCAAAGCACAAGCGGAAGCTATCATGTATGAGTACAGACATCTATTAATGAAAAAGGCTGAGAAGCCTGACTATCTATCAAATCCTGCCGAGGCACAAGATCGTAGCTGAGGTAACAAGCTAAACGTCGAAGACCACGCGGAAATACTAGTGAGACTGAAGTCTCTCTGCAAAAACATAAAATAGGCAAACGTGAGTACAAATGTACCCAGCAAGACTTACATCAGAACTATCTACATATGCATCATTATCAACAAAGGGGTGGTGGAGTTTAACTGCAGCAAGCCAGCTTTGACTCGGTGGCTAACCTGAACTACGACTGCAAGTAACTCTTTTGAGGTGGCGCACACGAGTCCACATATTCACCATATCAATACACCACTATGGATCCGCTCCCGTCTCCCTACGAGAACGCCAACCATAGCACTCACGCTTATCTTGCGTATTTTAGAGTATCCACTTTCACTTGTCTATGAACTGTACAAGGGGTCCAAGTTTCCATATCCGAGGAATCCGGCTATTCGAATAGATAATGATAACCCTGCAGGGGTGTACTTCTTCACACACGCTTTCGCCACTTATCGCCCTGTACACGTCATGTACCTCGGCAACCTTCAAGCGGAAGCCGGGCGAGGGAGTCGGCCACGACCTGACTAACCGAACAAGTCTCTAGTCCAGGTTTATCGCCTATTCGGGTTCCATCCGCAAGGAGATCCGTCCGGGGTGTCGCTTACGGCCCCAAACGATGTGAGCAGGGTTCCCAAGCCCACCATCCGGGTGCCACTTGGTACACCGGGCCACTGTGCCTAGTCTGTCCCAAGCCCACCTGTACCGGGTGCCACTTGGTAGACTACTAACACTAGCTACAAACACCAGAAACTAGTTGCAACTCCTGGACAGAGATCAAGTTGATTAATAAGTCGAGAGAGCTTGGAGCGCCCGAAGCCCAATGTGTGGTAGTAACTGTTCATGGATCACAAACACAAAACTCAGTTCCTGAGGACGGCTGCAATGAGACAACCCACCATGTACTCCTACATGGCCTCTCACCGCTACCTTTACCAAATCGTGTTCACACACTTAGCTCACACACAGTAGGACATGTTCACACGCCTCTGATTCATCCCCGATGAATCAGACCTGACTCAACTCTAAGCAATAGCAGGCATGACAAACAAACATGAATGAGTAGGCACAACAGGGCTCAAACAACTCCTACTCATGCTAGTGGATTTCATCTATTTACTGTGGCAATGACAGGTCATGCAAAGGATAAAGAGGTTCAGCTACCGCAGCAAGTAACAAATATGTCGTTGTTGTCCTAATGCAGTAAAAGAGAGCAGGAGCGAGAGAGTGGGATTTTATCGGAATGAACAAGGGGGTTTTGCTTGCCTGGCACTTCTGAAGATAACATTGAGTCTTCATCAGTGTCAACGATCACATCATCGGTATCACGTCTATCGAGAGGGGACAAATACCGGCAACACAGAAGGGAACACAATCAATGCAATGCACAATATGATGCATGATCATGACATGGCAAAATGAATGTGTTTTGGGCTAATGCATCTAAAACTAGATTAAATGAAGTTGGTTTGAATCCAAGATTTAAATTCAAACTCCATATGTGGTTATTTAAATGTCATTCACTTCATTTGCCCTAAACAGTAGTGATAAGTTGTTCTAACATGCATGAAAATGGTACAGATGGATTCCTTGAATTTTTCTGATAATTTTTCATATATAAATTATTTAATTTGGAGTTACGGTTGAATTTCTATGATTTATTGAAGTTTTAGCTATTTTCTGGAATTTCCTGATTATTTTTAAATCCAGAAAATACTTATTGCGTCAGCCTGACGTCATGATGACGTCAGCAGGGTCAACTGGGCTGGCTCGGGTCAAACCTGACGTGTGGGGCCCACACGTCAGTGACACAGGAGCTAATCCCGGTCAAACCCAGCGCTGACTGGGGTTTGACCAGGGGTGGGGCCCACTGTCAGTGGCCTAGGGGGGTTGGTTAGGGCGTCATTAGCGCTAATTAGGCGTGCCACGTCGGCAGTCGCCGGAGTATCGCCGGCGGCGACCATTCCGCACGGCGGCGCGGCTCGGATTCGAGCTAGGGGCGATGGTTTGGCGCGCGGTTTGGCTCATTGGAACGTCCGCGACGCGGCGCATCCAGCGGTGGCTGTGGCCGCGGCTGGGGTGGCCGGTAGCAGCAACTACGGCGAGCGAGGCGGCGGCCGGAGCTCGGGCCAGCACGACGCGGTGGCTGCAGCGTGTTAGCCGGAGAGCAGAGGAGCGCGTCGGGACCCTGGGAACCTGGAGAGCACGCGGGAGCTACTGGAGCGAGCGGAAGAGCTCCGGGGCGCGAGGTTCGCCGGCCATGGCGATGGTCGGAGCTCGGTGCTTGCGGGGACGGCAGCTACGGCACGAGAACGAGCAGGGGGTCAGAGGGGAAACATAGAGGAGCTCACAGGGGTTGCGACGGTGGCCTCGGGGAGCTCGGGGAGGCATCGGAGGCGGTGAATCGACAGCGGCGGTCCTCGGTGGCCGAGGAGGGGGAAAACGTTGGGACGGCGCTTCGGGGCTTCTCCGGTCGCGTGAGCCAACGGGGAGGTCGAGGGAGGCAGGAGGTGGCTGGGAAGCAGGAGGTGGCCGAGGCCTCTCGGGCGCGCGCCACGCCTCGCCTCTGTTCGTCCTCCTGGCAGAGGAGGAAGAGGACAAGGGGGAGGAGGTGGGCTGGGCCGGCCAGATGGAGCTGGGCCAGGTAAGTGGCGCCAGGTAAGTTCTGTTCTGTTTCATATTTTTCTTCTGTTTTGTTTTTTTTATTTAATCTTTTGCCACTGTTTTGAATTAAAATAATAATTCAAACAATGCCAAAGCTCCTCTGAATATTTTATATTGCTAGATGGACTTTTCCAAAAGCACACAAAATAATTCAGGGATATTTGAAATTATATTCTAATTATATGAATATAATTCAAATTCAAATAGCTAATGAATTAAATTCAAAGTCCCAAAAATAATTCCTTAAAAATGTTCAATATTTTGGTTGGGACCAGAACCCTTACCAAAAATTATCAAACATTTAAGAAGAGCATTTTGGAGCAATGAATGAGATTTCTAGGGTTTTTGCCCCTCTTTTATTTAAGTTTTTGAGGCTTCCAAAATTCCTCAGTTCAAGTTTCGAAAATATAGACATGATGCACGCATGAAGCTAGCCTAGAGCACTACCAGCAGCTAGGGATGTGACAACTCACCCCCACTAAACAAGAATCTCGTCTCGAGATTCAAGCGTAGGGTAAGGTGAAGGGTAAACGGAACTAGTATAATCTTCACGATCCATGGTGCACTTCAGTTGAACGTTGATTCATTCACCATCATTGTCTTGATGTCTTGCTCTGAGAAATCCTGCCAACATGACATGGACGGAAGAAGGAGACTCTAGAAGGGTCGATCTTCTCGAAGATCGAACAACTCACGGAATGAGACATAGGACCATCTCTCGGGTTGAGACATGAGATACACATCAAGAGGGGTGGAAAGAAACGGATGACGAAGGTTCACTAGGTAGACAACAATTCCAGACTTAAGAATGTGGCGATCGGTTGTCAACGTAGCGAGGAGTTGAATTGCCATGATACCACGACGAAACATCCTGGAGAAGGGTGATTCGTAGATTATTATCTTAAGTGGCAAAAAGAATTACCTTTGATATAGAGATCATTGAGACTCTCTATATCAGCCTAAGGCAAATCACATCAATCGATTGGCGGTGGTCGGTAGAATGGCATACTCAGACTTGGATGATGTGGATTACCTTGTTGAAGACAACGTAATGGATGAATTTGCTTATCACCGGAGATGGAAGAGACCCATGGTAGAATGGCACATTGGCGGTGCAAGCTAGGAACAAAATGCAAATGCTGGGAATGATTCTGGTAACTGGGGAGGAACCCAACAACAGAGAGTGAATTCACTGTTTGAAAAGATCATAGCATTGCCGAGGAAACTGAGAGCAAACCCAGTTAGTGCCGATGATAACACGTAGCGCTTGTGCGTGCTCTCAAGAACTTGAGCATTTCCATATTCATCAAGGTTTTACCAACATCCGTGTCAAGGATCCTGGCAACACAACATACCACCATGATGAACAACGATGGACGAGGCAGATGCATAGGAAGATAACACTTTCTCAGATTTCACCCTTGGCGGGGCCAAGGAAATAAAATCTGGATAATCGACCGAGAGACATTTAGCACTCCGCTTCTAATGTTCTCCTTGATGTGCTAGTGTAACCCATTCACAGATATGGTTTGATAACTAGAACATCAAGTAAAGGTCGGACTTCGGGAGCAATAGAATCCATAAGGAACAGTTACGGAGGTAAATCCTACGAAATCCTTATGGGGAGGTGTCCAACTTCCTCAAACAAGATACTACAATGATAGGTCTTCCGGCTGGGTGTGTTGGCCACGACATCCACTTTACCGGTTATCGAGGGACCAATATTATAGTTCTTGGGAAATATTCCAACCATCATATCTGCCTGAGACTCAGATCTGGTTGGTGTCAGGATATTCCAGACTCATCGAGTCTAGGAAGAAAAATGAAAGTTTGCAACACAAATCGACGAGATGACGTTGCGAGATTCTCAGGAAATGAACTACGATAGCAAGCTCCAAAACATGAGCTGGTTCTGCTACAAACAAGTGAACACGTTGTTCCAGACAAGCATGCCCACATGGTAGTCTTACAATAAAACACTACCGAGTTCTGGTTGGGAGCCATCATCGAGGATATCGAAGTCTTTACGCAAGTCCATGGATTAGATCCCAAGCATAGACTTCTTTTCCTTGAACGAGTCAATCAGTGGCTTGGTGTGCTAGGATATACATATGGAATGAAGATGATCAGTCTAACAGACCACAGAATTCTTCGCACGTGCATGACCGACTTGGGATGATTCCAAAGGAGCAAAAACAAACTTTTTCAAATTCACGACGGCAACTTACATCAAAATGCACGTGAATCAAAGGAAGTCACTCCTTTCATCAAACAAGTACTTCATGAGCTAGCATGAAGAAAATGCTTTCAAAAGTTTCCAACACTAACTTAATGTTCAACAACATCATGGAGGAGATAAGGATGTTGTCAATGGACTCAACAACAACTCATCGGAATTTCCATATCACTGGACTTCCACCATCGTGTGAACACAGTGATAGCATTGGTCAGACCCAAAAGATATAATGGTGTAGGCTCGAGGGATCAACCACGAGGAAGACAACATTACGAACATCGTTGGTTCTGACTTGATTTGACGATAGCCCACACTCAAATCAAAGGATTGATAAGACAATAGGTCCAGCAACTGATCACAGGGACCAATCGATGAAGATATCATCTTTCTTCAATACACACCACACAAGAATATCCCTTTGGTACGAACTAAGTCAGGCAAGCTTTTATCTTCCAACCCTCCAAGTTGTCATTTAGCTTAACCAACTAGCTCAGGGATATCCCACACAGATCCTTGGAGAAGGGGTGGTTTACAGGAATAAACCAACTTGATCACGAACTCAACATAGCGGTCAGGTGACAACCTGGTAATATTTCCGAGAAGATATACGGAAAATCACGAACCATCGATATGTTACTAAGCTCGAGAACAATCTTGCTTTTCAGGGCAAGACGATATGATCAAATGAGCGAGGACTTAACAAAATCCTATCTCATCAATCGAGGAGTGCACCAGGAAATAAGGACTAGGTAGCACAATCAGTCTTAGAATGATGATTCAAGAACCAACACACTAAGAATGAAATTATTGTCCATTAACTACCAAACAACAGAGTTGCTAGGAGTATAGATTTCACACATCACGATTCACTTGTCGGCGTTCCGGTTATAATAACACGGGAACCAAGGAATGAATATCGATGGCGAGAAATATCACTATATCAAGAGTTCATCGGATGGTGTGCAATTCCCATGATAACCTTAATATAAAGATGGTGATACTCCAAGGTAGAACAGAACAAAAGCTGGATTAGCAATTTGTTCTGCGGAGCACAACTTCTTTGACCCAATCCTGGATATGGAAGAAGTACTGGAGTTTGTTTCTCCTAGTCATTCTGGAATAGAATGGCTTGATGGACCACGAGAGTAATAGGCATCGATGAACGAATGCACGCATACTCTTGACTATCAATTGATAGACGAAGGTCAGTAGACAACTAAAGAGGGACAACCCAAAGGAACATATAACTTTCTGAGTTGTGGATGCATAGATTAGTATGTCGAACCAGGTTCAACATAATTCTTCCGGATAACCCATGCAGAAAGGTTGAGCTGGCAGAGTCACAATATAGCATGGAGAACTCATCGAGAGCACTCTAATTGTGATCTTTTGATCCAATAAACATCTGCCATAGAGTGGTTCTTAGTATTTGGAAGAAGGAAATACCACGAACTTCGAGGACTAATGCAAAAGTTACTAATTTCCTAAAGTAACTAGCAAACACTATCAACATGAAGTAAGTAGGGTGAATCTCGGGTTCGGAGACCCAGGAGTAGAATGCCTACCAACTATGTGGCATCACGGGATGCCTTCGAGAATGATAGCCAGAATCATCACACTGGGACACAGAACATGGCTAGACCACTAGATGATCCCCTAAGGCACCTAGGGTCATAATAATAACTCCAACATAAATTTCAAGGCAATAAAGTACCTCAACTCACTGATTTGTGTGATTAATCTGACCAAAGGCACATCGGAAACAGGAGGAAGGGATTTGCAAATGCATCCGACTATTTAGAAACCTGGGATGACTCGGACAGCATAACGGTTGTAAATGCTCAGAAAGATTTGAGACATTCACAAAAAAGGTGGCATAACCACTCAGAAGCACAATATCAAAGTTTCGAGATCAACAATTAACATACGGAAGTAGTAGGAACTGAACTCAAGCTTAAATCCAACAATCTTACAAGTCTACAGATTAGTAACACGTGATCCTGATAGAAAGATGAGAAGACCTAGTTCCTTAACCCCGTAAGAAAGATAAGATGACTCAGATCAGAAGGCATAAGGTATAAGGAGTAAAAAGAGCCTTACGTTCCATCCCACAATCAATTCCCTTATATAACTAAAGAATTTCTAGACTCAACTTCAACCAGTTTGGCTTGGTAATCCTACAGGCAGTCAAGCTCTGATACCAACGCTGTCAGGACCCCGACTCAATGCCACATCGATCTAGCATGTAACACCTCATATCACTTTGCGGCCTCACGCACGGTATTCCCACGGGTGTCGCCTTACCTTAGCCCGGGACCGTTTGCGCCTTTTGGCACACGTATATGACGGTGTCGCTAGCATCCATATGATAAGGAGCCCGGGCTGACATGGCTAGTCGTAAACCCAAAGTGGCACAGACTTACAGGGACAGGCATCCATGACCCAGCATCGAACATGTCGGTCATCAGCGAGTGAATCCAGGCTGTAGCACTGGGCTAGCAGGACTCCGGTGAACCGGGCTGTAGCAGGCTAACAGGACTCCGGTATTCATCGCGTGACATTTCCCCGAAGGGACAGACACAGGAACGAAGAAGGACACATGCCGGCCAGCCTAAGTGTTTCGGAGCAGTAGCAAGCTACCATGGCTCGGTGGAAACACTAGGAGACATTTCCCGGTAAGAGAGGCTACTAAGATAAACAACTAGATAGTCAGATCCCACACATACCAAGCATTTCAATAACATACACACAATATGCTCGATATATGCAAATACAACATGGCATCACAACATGACTCTATGACTCGAGTAATTTATCAATAGGCTCCGAGGAGCGAGATATTACAAACATGGGTCTCATGACCCAACATTCAGAGCATACAAATCAAAGCACAAGCGGAAGCTATCATGTCTGAGTACAGACATCTATTAATGAAAAAGGCTGAGAAGCCTGACTATCTATCAAATCCTGCCGAGGCACAAGATCGTAGCTGAGGTAACAAGCTAAACGTTGAAGACCACGCGGAAATACTAGTGAGACTGAAGTCTCTCTGCAAAAACATAAAATAGGCAAACGTGAGTACAAATGTACCCAGCAAGACTTACATCAGAACTATCTACATATGCATCATTATCAACAAAGGGGTGGTGGAGTTTAACTGCAGCAAGCCAGCTTTGACTCGGTGGCTAACCTGAACTACGACTACAAGTAACTCATTTGAGGTGGCGCACACGAGTCCACATATTCACCATATCAATACACCACTATGGATCCGCTCCCGTCTCCCTACGAGAACGCCAACCATAGCACTCACGCTTATCTTGCGTATTTTAGAGTATCCACTTTCACTTGTCTATGAACTGTACAAGGGGTCCAAGTTTCCATATCCGAGGAATCCGGCTATTCGAATAGATAATGATAACCCTGCAGGGGTGTACTTCTTCACACACACTTTCGCCACTTATCGCCCTGTACACGTCATGTACCTCGGCAACCTTCAAGCGGAAGCCGGGCGAGGGAGTCGGCCACGACCTGACTAACCGAACAAGTCTCTAGTCCAGGTTTATCGCCTATTCGGGTTCCATCCGCAAGGAGATTCGGCCGGGGTGTCGCTTACGGCCCCAAACGATGTGAGCAGGGTTCCCAAGCCCACCATCCGGGTGCCACTTGGTACACCGGGCCACTGTGCCTAGTCTGTCCCGAGACCACCTGTACCGGGTGCCACTTGGTAGACTACTAACACTAGCTACAAACACCAGAAACTAGTTGCAACTCCTGGACAGAGATCAAGTTGATTAATAAGTCGAGAGAGCTTGGAGCGCCCGGAGCCCAATGTGTGGTAGTAACTGTTCATGGATCACAAACACAGAACTCAGTTCCTGAGGACGGCTGCAATGAGACAACCCACCATGTACTCCTACATGGCCTCTCACCGCTACCTTTACCAAATCGTGTTCACACACTTAGCTCACACACAGTAGGACATGTTCACACGCCTCTGATTCATCCCCGATGAATCAGACCTGACTCAACTCTAAGCAATAGCAGGCATGACAAACAAACATGAATGAGTAGGCACAACAGGGCTCAAACAACTCCTACTCATGCTAGTGGATTTCATCTATTTACTGTGGCAATGACAGGTCATGCAAAGGATAAAGAGGTTCAGCTACCGCAGCAAGTAACAAATATGTCATTGTTGTCCTAATGCAGTAAAAGAGAGCAGGAGCGAGAGAGTGGGATTTTATCGGAATGAACAAGGGGGTTTTGCTTGCCTAGCACTTCTGAAGATAACATTGAGTCTTCATCAGTGTCAACGATCACATCATCGGTATCACGTCTATCGAGAGGGGACAAATACCGGCAACACAGAAGGGAACACAATCAATGCAATGCACAATATGATGCATGATCATGACATGGCAAAATGAATGTGTTTTGGGCTAATGCATCTAAAACCAGATTAAACGAAGTTGGTTTGAATCCAAGATTTAAATTCAAACTCCATATGTGGTTATTTAAATGTCATTCACTTCATTTGCCCTAAACAGTAGTGATAAGTTGTTCTAACATGCATGAAAATGGTACAGATGGATTCCTTGAATTTTTCTGATAATTTTTCATATATAAATTATTTAATTTGGAGTTACGGTTGAATTTCTATGATTTATTGAAGTTTTAGCTATTTTCTGGAATTTCCTAATTATTTTTAAATCCAGAAAATACTTATTGCGTCAGCCTGACGTCATGATGACGTCAGCAGGGTCAACTGGGCTGGCTCGGGTCAAACCTGACGTGTGGGGCCCACACGTCAGGGACACAGGAGCTAATCCCGGTCAAACCCAGCGCTAACTGGGGTTTCACCAGGGGTGGGGCCCACTGTTAGTGGCCTAGGGGGGTTGGTTAGGGCGTCATTAGCGCTAATTAGGCGTGCCACGTCGGCAGTCGCCGGAGTATCGCCGGCGGCGACCATTCCGCACGGCGGCGCGGCTCGGATTCGAGCTAGGGGGTGATGGTTTGGCGCGCGGTTTGGCTCATTGGAACGTCCGCGACGCGGCGCATCCAGCGGTGGCTGTGGCCGCGGCTGTGGTGGCCGGTAGTAGCAACTACGGTGAGCGAGGCGGCGGCCGGAGCTCGGGCCAGCACGACGCGGTGGCTGCAGCGCGTTAGCCGGAGAGCAGAGGAGCGCGTCGGGACCCTGGGAACCTGGAGAGCACGCGGGAGCTACTGGAGCGAGCGGAAGAGCTCCGGGGCGCGAGGTTCGCCGGCCATGGCGATGGTCGGAGCTCGGTGCTTGCGGGGACGGAAACTACGACACGAGAACGAGCAGGGGGTCAGAGGGGAAACATAGAGGAGCTCACAGGGGTTGCGACGGTGGCCTCGGGGAGCTCGGGGAGGCGTCGGAGGCGGCGAATCGACAGCGGCGGTCCTCGGTGGCCGAGGAGGGGGAAAACGTCGGGACAGCGCTTCGGGGCTTCTTCGGTCGCGTGAGCCGACGGGGAGGTCGAGGGAGGCAGGAGGTGGCCGGGAAGCAGGAGGTGGCCGAGGCCTCTCGGGCGCGCGCCACGCCTCGCCTCTGTTCGTCCTCCTGGCAGAGGAGGAAGAGGACAAGGGGGAGGAGGTGGGCTGGGCCGGCCAGATGGAGCTGGGCCAGGTAAGTGGCGCCAGGTAAGTTCTGTTCTGTTTCATATTTTTCTTCTGTTTTGTTTTTTTTATTTAATCTTTTGCCACTGTTTTGAATTAAAATAATAATTCAAACAATGCCAAAGCTCCTCTGAATATTTTATATTGCTAGATGGACTTTTCCAAAAGCACACAAAATAATTCAGGGATATTTGAAATTATATTCTAATTATATGAATATAATTCAAATTCAAATAGCTAATGAATTAAATTCAAAGTCCCAAAAATAATTCCTTAAAAATGTTCAATATTTTGGTTGGGACCAGAACCCTTACCAAAAATTATCAAACATTTAAGAAGAGCATTTTGGAGCAATGAATGAGATTTCTAGGGTTTTTGCCCCTCTTTTATTTAAGTTTTTGAGGCTTCCAAAATTCCTCAGTTCAAGTTTCGAAAATATAGACATGATGCAC
>NW_025229356.1:23557-24077 GCF_018294505.1 Triticum aestivum | reverse complement strand
TGAAAGTTGGCATGGTATCATCATTTCATCCACATAGCATGCGCAAGAAAGTTGAGAGGGTTACGGCAAAAACTGGATGCACTTCATGTACAAAACGGACAATCTCTTTCAAAGTATCAGGATTTCATACGGAAACTCGTGTGTTACAAAGGGATTTCAGTTTTTAAAACTTATTTGAACTCCTGACTTTTTGTGTGTTCAAAATGCACCATTAAACGCCACATCATCATTATTCAATCCTTTCTGACTTCATTTGTTATTTTTCATGCATTTACTAATTATTTTGAGCTATAAGACCGTAAAATTGAAAAGCATTTCAAATTAACTCTGAAAAGGTTTAAAGTTGGCATGGTATCATCCTGTCATCCACATAGCATGTGCAAGAAAGTTGAGAGGGTTACGGCAAAAACTGGATGCACATCGTGTACAAAACGGACAATCTCTTTCAAAGTATCAGGATTCCATACGGAAACTCGTCTGTTACAAAGGGATTTCATTTTTTAAAACTTATTTGAACTCC
>NW_025229356.1:22975-23231 GCF_018294505.1 Triticum aestivum | reverse complement strand
TTCAAAGTATCAGGATTTCATACGGAAACTCGTGTGTTACAAAGGGATTTCATTTTTTAAAACTTATTTGAACTCCTGACTTTTTGTGTGTTCAAAATGCACCATTAAACGCCACATCATCATTATTCAATCCTTTCTGACTTCATTTGTTATTCTTCATGCATTTACTAAACATTTTGAGCTATAAGACCATAAAATTGAAAAGCATTTCAAATGAACTCTGAAAAGGTTTAAAGTTGGCATGGTATCATCCTGT
>NW_025229356.1:22210-22800 GCF_018294505.1 Triticum aestivum | reverse complement strand
TTTCAAAGTATCAGGATTTCATACGGAAACTCGTCTGTTAGAAAGGGATTTCATTTTTTAAAACTTATTTGAACTCCTGACTTTTTGTGTGTTCAAAATGCACCATTCAAAGCCACATCATCATTATTCAATCCTTTCTGACTTCATTTGTTATTTTTCATGCATTTACTAATTATTTTGAGCTATAAGACCGTAAAATTGAAAAGCATTTCAAATGAACTCTGAAAAGGTTTAAAGTTGGCATGGTATCATCCTGTCATCCACATAGCATGTGCAAGAAAGTTGAGAGGGTTACGGCAAAAACTGGATGCACTTCGTGTACAAAACGGACAATCTCTTTCAAAGTATCAGGATTCTATACGGAAACTCGTCTGTTACAAAGGGATTTCAATTTTTTAAAACTTATTTGAACTCCTGACTTTTTGTGTGTTCAAAATGCACCATTCAAAGCCACATCATCATTTTTCAATCCTTTCTGACTTCATTTGTTATTTTTCATGCATTAACTAATTATTTTGAGCTATAAGACCCTAAAATTGAAAAGCATTTCAAATGAACTCTGAAAAGGTTGAAAGTTGGCATGGTATCAT
>NW_025229356.1:21302-21558 GCF_018294505.1 Triticum aestivum | reverse complement strand
TTCAAAGTATCAGGATTTCATACGGAAACTCGTGTGTTACAAAGGGATTTCATTTTTTAAAACTTATTTGAACTCCTGACTTTTTGTGTGTTCAAAATGCACCATTAAACGCCACATCATCATTATTCAATCCTTTCTGACTTCATTTGTTATTCTTCATGCATTTACTAAACATTTTGAGCTATAAGACCATAAAATTGAAAAGCATTTCAAATGAACTCTGAAAAGGTTTAAAGTTGGCATGGTATCATCCTGT
>NW_025229356.1:19100-20651 GCF_018294505.1 Triticum aestivum | reverse complement strand
AAAATTGAAAAGCATTTCAAATGAACTCTGAAAAGGTTTAAAGTTGGCATGGTATCATCATTTCATCCACATAGCATGTGCAAGAAAGTTGAGAGGGTTACGGCAAAAACTGGATGCACTTCGTGTACAAAACGGAGAATCTCTTTCAAAGTATCAGGATTTCATACAGAAACTCGTCTGTTACAAATTGATTTCATTTTTTAAAAACTTATTTGAACTCCTGACTTTTTGTGTGTTCAAAATGCACCATTCAAAGCCACATCATCATTTTTCAATCCTTTCTGACTTCATTTGTTGTTTTTCATGCAATTACTAATTATTTTGAGCTATAAGACCCTAAAATTGAAAAGCATTTCAAATGAACTCTGAAAAGGTTGAAAGTTGGCATGGTATCATCATGTCATCCACATAGCATGTGCAAGAAAGTTGAGAGGGTTACGGCAAAAACTGGATGCACTTCGTGTACAAAACGGACAATCTCTTTCAAAGTACCAGGATTCCATACGGAAACTCGTCTGTTACAAAGGGATTTCATTTTTTAAAACTTATTTGAACTCCTGACTTTTTGTGTGTTCAAAATGCACCATTCAAAGCCACATCATCATTTTTCAATCCTTTCTGACTTCATTTGTTATTTTTAATGCATTTACTAATTATTTTGAGCTATAAGACCGTAAAATTGAAAAGCATTTCAAATGAACTCTGAAAAGGTTTAAAGTTGGCATGGTATCATCATTTCATCCACATAGCATGTGCAAGAAAGTCGAGAGGATTACGGCAAAAACTTGATGCACTTCGTGTACAAAACGGACAATCTCTTTCAAAGTATCCAGATTTCATACGGAAACTCGTCTGTTACAAAGGGATTTCATTTTTTAAAACTTATTTGAACTCCTGACTTTTTGTGTGTTCAAAATGCACCATTCAAAGCCACATCATCATTTTTCAATCCTTTCTGACTTCATTTGTTATTTTTCATGCATTTACTAATTATTTTGAGCTATAAGACCCTAAAATTGAAAAGCATTTCAAATGAACTCTGAAAATGTTGAAAGTTGGCATGGTATCATCCTTTCATACACAGAGCATGTGCAAGAAAGTTGAGAGGGTTATGGCAAAAACTGGATGCACTTTGTGTACAAAACGGACAATCTCTTTCAAAGTATCAGGATTTTATACGGAAACTCGTCTGTTGCAAAGGGATTTCATTTTTTTAAAACTTATTTGAACTCCTGACTTTTTGTGTGTTCAATGCACCATTCAAAGCCACATCATCATTTTTCAATCCTTTCTGACTTCATTTGTTATTTTTCATGCATTTACTAATTATTTTGAGCTATAAGACCGTAAAATTGAAAAGCATTTCAAATGAACTCTGAAAAGGTTTAAAGTTGGCCTGGTATCATAATTTCATCCACATAGCATGTGCAAGAAAGTTGAGAGGGTTACAGCAAGAACTGGATGCACTTCGTGTACAAAACGGAGAATCTCTTTCAAAGTATCAGGATTTCATACGGAAACTCGTCTGTTACAATGGGATTTCATTTTTTT
>NW_025229356.1:17019-17834 GCF_018294505.1 Triticum aestivum | reverse complement strand
CTCGTCTGTTGCAAAGGGATTTCATTTTTTTAAACTTATTTGAACTCCTGACTTTTTGTGTGTTCAATGCACCATTCAAAGCCACATCATCATTTTTCAATCCTTTCTGACTTCATTTGTTATTTTTCATGCATTTACTAATTATTTTGAGCTATAAGACCGTAAAATTGAAAAGCATTTCAAATGAACTCTGAAAAGGTTTAAAGTTGGCATGGTATCATCATTTCATCCACATAGCATGTGCAAGAAAGTTGAGAGGGTTACAGCAAGAACTGGATGCACTTCGTGTACAAAACGGAGAATCTCTTTCAAAGTATCAGGATTTCATACGGAAACTCGTCTGTTACAATGGGATTTCATTTTTTTTAAACTTATTTGAACTCCTGACTTTTTGTGTGTTCAAAATGCACGATTCAAAGCACATCATCATTTTTCAATCCTTTCTGGCTTCATTTATTATTTTTCATGCATTTACTAATTATTTTGAGCTATAAGACCGTAAAATTGAAAAGCATTTCAAATGAACTCTGAAAAGGTTGAAAGTTGGCATGGTATCATCATTTCATCCACATAGCATGTGCAAGAAAGTTGAGAGGGTTACGGCAAAAACTGGATGCACTTCATGTACAAAACGGACAATCTCTTTCAAAATATCAGGATTTCATACGGAAACTCGTCTGTTACAAAGGGATTTCATTTTTTAAAACTTATTTGAACTCCTGACTTTTTGTGTGTTCAAAATGCACCATTCAAAGCCACATCATCATTATTCAATCCTTTCTGACTTCATTTGTTATTTTTCATGCATTTACTAA
>NW_025229356.1:13986-14950 GCF_018294505.1 Triticum aestivum | reverse complement strand
CAAATACTAGATGCACTTCGGGTACAGAACGGACAATCTCTTTCAAAGTATCAGGATTTCATCCGGAAACTCGTCTGTTACAAAGGGATTTCATTTTTTAAAACTTATTTGAACTCCTGACTTTTTGTGTGTTCAAAATGCACCATTCAAAGCCACATCATCATTTTTCAATCCTTTCTGACTTCATTTGTTATTTTTCATGCATGTACTAATTATTTTGAGCTATAAGACCCTAAAATTGAAAAGCATTTCAAATGAACTCTGAAAAGGTTGAAAGTTGGCATGGTATCATCATTTCATCCACATAGCATGTGCAAGAAAGTTGAGAGGGTTACGGCAAAAACTGGATGCACTTCGTGTACAAAACGGAGAATCTCTTTCAAAGTATCAGGATTTCATACGGAAACTCGTCTGTTACAAAGGGATTTCATTTTTTAAAACTTATTTGAACTCCTGACTTTTTGTGTGTTCAAAATGCACCATTCAAAGCAGAGACTGATTTTGAATGGTGCATATTCAACACACAAAAAGTCTGTAAAGATCGCCAACCCCAACATAAAAAATGAGCATAGATGCGCTTATAGAGAACATTCAACCTAAATTCATAATAAATTTCTATGAATTTCAGAGAAACTCACTCTGAATTTAGGCCAAATTCCCTGTATAAGGGCATCTATTTTCATTTTGAGAGGAGCTCAACAAGGCAGAGAGGGACGTGTTTTTTTTCTCTTTTGCTTTATTTGTTTTGTTTTGTTTCTACTTACAACAAAAAACTTATTTATTTTATTTCTAATTACTTATGTATTTTACTTTAATTATTTTATTTTTATTTATTTTACTGCTGCTATTTTTATTTATTTTACTGCTGCTATTTTTACTTAATTTATTAAGGTTTATTTATTGTAGTTACTATAGTTTATTTTATTTTATTTTATTAACGTTTATTTAGTTTTATTTATTTTAT
>NW_025229356.1:11055-13315 GCF_018294505.1 Triticum aestivum | reverse complement strand
TACAAAGGGATTTCATTTTTTAAAACTTATTTGAACTCCTGACTTTTTGTGTGTTCAAAATGCACCATTCAAAGCCACATCATCATTTTTCAATCCTTTCTGACTTCATTTGTTATTTTTCATGCATTTACTAATTATTTTGAGCTATAAGACCCTAAAATTGAAAAGCATTTCAGATGAACTCTGAAAAGGTTGAAAGTTGGCATGGTATCATCCTGTCATACATAGGGCATGTGCAAGAAAGTTGAGAGGGTTACGGCAAAAACTGGATGCACTTTGTGTACAAAACGGACAATCTCTTTCAAAGTATCAGGATTCCATAGGGAAACTCGTCTGTTACAAATGGATTTCATTTTTTAAAACTTATTTGAACTCCTGACTTTTTGTGTGTTCAAAATGCACGATTCAAAGCACATCATCATTTTTCAATCCTTTCTGGCTTCATTTATTATTTTTCATGCATTTACTAATTATTTTGAGCTATAAGACCGTAAAATTGAAAAGCATTTCAAATGAACTCTGAAAAGGTTTAAAGTTGGCATGGTATCATCATTTCATCCACATAGCATGTGCAAGAAAGTTGAGAGGGTTACGGCAAAAACTTGATGCACTTCGTGTACAAAACGGACAATCTCTTTCAAAGTATCAGGATTTCATACGGAAACTCGTGTGTTACAAAGGGATTTCATTTTTTAAAACTTATTTGAACTCCTGACTTTTTGTGTGTTCAAAATGCACCATTCAAAGCCACATCATCATTATTCAATCCTTTCTGACTTCATTTGTTATTTTTCATGCATTTACTAATTATTTTGAGCTATAAGACCCTAAAATTGGAAAGCATTTCAAATGAACTCTGAAAAGGTTGAAAGTTGGCATGGTATCATCCTTTCATACACAGAGCATGTGCAAGAAAGTTGAGAGGGTTACGGCAAAAACTGGATGCACTTTGTGTACAAAACGGACAATCTCTTTCAAAGTATCAGGATTTCATACGGAAACTCGTCTGTTGCAAAGGGATTTCATTTTTTTAAACTTATTTGAACTCCTGACTTTTTGTGTGTTCAATGCACCATTCAAAGCCACATCATCATTTTTCAATCCTTTCTGACTTCATTTGTTATTTTTCATGCATTTACTAATAATTTTGAGCCATAAGACCCTAAAATTGAAAAGCATTTCAAATGAACTCTGAAAATGTTGAAAGTTGGCATGGTATCATCATTTCATCCACATAGCATGTGCAAGAAAGTTGAGAGGGTTACGGCAAAAACTGGATGCACTTCGTGTACAAAACGGTCAATCTCTTTCAAAGTATCAGGATTTCATACGGAAACTCGTATGTTACAAAGGGATTTCATTTTTTAAAACTTATTTGAACTCCTGACTTTTTGTGTGTTCAAAATGCACCATTCAAAGCCACATCATCATTTTTCAATCCTTTCTGACTTCAATTGTTATTTTTCATGCATTTACTAATTATTTTGAGCTAAAAGACCGTAAAATTGAAAAGCATTTCAAATGAACTCTGAAAAGGTTGAAAGTTGGCATGGTATCATCATTTCATCCACATAGCATGTGCAAGAAAGTTGAGAGGATTACGGCAAAAACTGGATGCACTTCGTGTACAAAACGGACAATCTATTTCAAAGTATCAGGATTTCATACGGAAACTCGTATGTTGCAAAGGGATTTCATTTTTTAAAACTTATTTGAACTCCTGACTTTTTGTGTGTTCAAAATGCACCATTCAAAGCCACATCTTCATTATTAAATCCTTCCTGACTTCATATGTTATTTTTCATGCATTTACTAATTATTTTGAGCTATAAGACCCGAAAATTGAAAAGCATTTCAAATGAACTCTAAAAAGGTTGAAAGTTGGCATGGTATCATCATTTCATCCACATAGCATGTGCAAGAAAGTTGAGAGGGTTACGGCAAAAACTGGATGCACTTCGTGTACAAAACGGACAATCTCTTTCAAAGTATCAGGATTTCATACGGAAACTCGTCTGTTACAAAGGGATTTCATTTTTTTAAACTTATTTGAACTCCTGACATTTTGTGTGTTCAAAATGTACCATTCAAAGCCACATCATCATTTTTCAACCCTTACTGACTTCATTTGTTATTTTTCATGCATTTACTAATTATTTTGAGCTATAGGACCCGAAAATTGAAAAGCATTTCAAATGAACTCTTAAAAGGTTGAAAGTTGGCATGGTATCATCATTTCATCCACATAGCATGTGCAAGA
>NW_025229356.1:8353-9543 GCF_018294505.1 Triticum aestivum | reverse complement strand
CACCATTCAAAGCCACATCATCATTTTTCAACCCTTACTGACTTCATTTGTTATTTTTCATGCATTTACTAATTATTTTGAGCTATAAGACCCGAAAATTGAAAAGCATTTCAAATGAACTCTGAAAAGGTTGAAAGTTGGCATGGTATCATCATTTCATCCACATAGCATGTGCAAGAAAGTTGAGAGGGTTACGGCAAAAACTGGATGCACTTCGTGTACAAAACGGACAATCTTTTTCAAAGTATCAGGATTTCATACGGAAACTCGTCTGTTAAAAAGGGATTTCATTTTTTTAAAACTTATTTGAACTCCTGACTTTTTGTGTGTTCAAACTGCATCATTCAAAGCCACATATCATTTTTCAATCCTTTCTGACTTCATTTGTTATTTTTCATGCATTTACTAATTATTTTGAGCTATAAGACCATAAAATTGCAAAGCATTTCAAATGAACTCTGAAAAGGTTTAAAGTTGGCATGGTATCATCATTTCATCCACATAGAATGTTCAAGAAAGTTGAGAGGGTTACGGCAAAAACTGGATGCACTTCGTGTACAAAACGGACAATCTCTTTCAAAGTATCATGATTTCATACGGAAACTCGTCTGTTACAAAGGGATTTCATTTTTTAAAACTTATTTGAACTCCTGACTTTTTGTGTGTTCAAAATGCACCATTCAAAGCCACATCATCATTTTTCAATCCTTTCTGACTTCATTTGCTATTTTTCATGCATTTACTAATTATTTTGAGCTATAAGACCCTAAAATTGAAAAGCATTTCAAATGAGCTCTGAAAAGGTTGAATGTTGGCATGGTATCATCATTTCATCCACATAGCATATGCAAGAAAGTTGAGAGGGTTACGGCCAACACTGGATGCACTTCGTGTACAAAACGGACAATCTCTTTCAAAGTATCAGGATTTCATACGGAAACTCGTCTGTTACAAAGGGATTTCATTTTTTTAAACTTATTTGAACTCCTGACTTTTTGTGTGTTCAAATTGTACCATTCAAAGCCACATCATCATTTTTCAACCCTTACTGACTTCATTTGTTATTTTTCATGCATTTACTAATTATTTTGAGCTATAGGACCCGAAAATTGAAAAGCATTTCAAATGAACTCTGAAAAGGTTGAAAGTTGGCATGGTATCATCATTTCATCCACATAGCATGTGCAAGA
>NW_025229356.1:5705-6218 GCF_018294505.1 Triticum aestivum | reverse complement strand
CGTAGAATCTCTTTCAAAGTATCAGCATTTCATACGGAAACTCGTCTGTTACAAAGGGATTCCATTTTTTAAAACTTATTTGAACTCCTGACTTTTTGTGTGTTCAAAATGCACCATTGAAAGCCACATCATCATTTTTCAATCCTTTCTGACTTCATTTGTTATTTTTCATGCATTTACTAATTATTTTGAGCTATAAGACCGTAAAATTGCAAAGCATTTCAAATGAACCCTGAAAAGGTTTAAAGTTGGCATGGTATCATCATTTCATCCACATAGCATGTCCAAGAAAGTTGAGAGGGTTACGGCAAAAACTGGATGCACTTCGTGTACAAAACGGACAATCTCTTTCAAAGTATCAGGATTTCATACGGAAACTCGTCTGTTACAAGTGATTCCATTTTTTAAAACTTATTTGAACTCCTGACTTTTTGTGTGTTCAAAATGCACCATTCAAAGCCACATCATCATTTTTCAACCCTTACTGACTTCATTTGTTATTTTTCATGCATT
>NW_025229356.1:2138-5695 GCF_018294505.1 Triticum aestivum | reverse complement strand
AATGAACTCTGAAAAGGTTGAAAGTTGGCATGGTATCATCATTTCATCCACATAGCATGTGCAAGAAAGTTGAGAGGGTTACGGCAAAACTGGATGCACTTCGTGTACAAAACGGACAATCTCTTTCAAAGTATCAGGATTTCATACGGAAACTCGTCTGTTACAAAGGGATTTCATTTCTTAAAACTTATTTGAACTCCTTACTTTTTGTGTGTTCAAAATGCACCATTCAAAGCCACATCATCATTTTTCAATCCTTTCTAACTTCATTTGTTATTTTTCATGCATTTACTAATTATTTTGAGCTATAAGACCCTAAAATTGAAAAGCATTTCGAATGAACTCTCAAAAGGTTGAAAGTTGGCATGGTATCATCCTCCACATAGCATGTGCAAGAAAGTTGAGAGGGTTACGGCAAAAACTGGATGCACTTCGTGTACAAAACGGACAATCTCTTTCAAAGTATCAGGATTCCATACGGAATCTCGTCTGTTACAAAGGGATTTCATTTTTAAAAAATTATTTGAACTCCTGACTTTTTGTGTGTTCAAAATGCACCATTCAAAGCCACATCATCATTTTTCAATCCTTTCTGACTTCATTTGTTATTTTTCGTGCATTTACTAATTATTTTGAGCTATAAGACCATAAAATTGAAAAGCATTTCACATGAACTCTGAAAAGGTTTAAAGTTGGCATGGTATCATCATTTCATCCACTTAGCATGTGCAAGAAAGTTGAGAGGGTTACGGCAAAAACTTGATGCACTTCGTGTACAAAACGGAGAATCTCTTTCAAAGTATCAGGATTTCATAGGGAAACTCGTCTGTTACAAAGGGATTTCATTTTTTTTAAACTTATTTGAACTCCTGACTTTTTGTGTGTTCAAAATGCACCATTCAAAGCCACATCATCATTTTTCAATCCTTTCTGACTTCATTTGTTACTTTTCATGCATTTACTAATTATTTTGAGCTATAAGACCCTAAAATTGAAAAGCATTTCAAATGAACTCTGAAAAGGTTGAAAGTTGGCATGGTATCATCCTGTCATCCACATAGCATGTGCAAGAAAGTTGAGAGGGTTACGGCAAAAACTGGATGCACTTCGTGTACAAAACGGACAATCTCTTTTAAAGTATCAGGATTCCATACGGAAACTCGTCTGTTACAAAGGGATTTCATTTTTTAAATTTTTTTTGAACTCCTGACTTGTTGTGTGTTCAAAATGCACCATTCAAAGCCACATCATCATTTTTCAATCCTTTCTGACTTCATTTGTTATTTTTCATGCAATTACTAATTATTTTGAGCTATAAGATCGTAAAATTGAAAAGCATTTCAAATGAACTCTGAAAAGGTTTAAAGTTGGCATGGTATCATCATTTCATCCACATAGCATGTGCTAGAAAGTTGAGAGGGTTACGGCGAAAACTGGATGCACTTCGTGTACAAAACGGAGAATCTCTTTCAAAGTATCAGGATTTCATACGGAAACTCGTCTGTTACAAAGGGATTTCATTTTTTAAAAACTTATTTGAACTCCTGACTTTTTGTGTGTTCAAAATGCACCATTCAAAGCCACATCATCATTTTTCAATCCTTTCTGACTTCATTTTTTATTTTTCATGCATTTACTAAGTATTTTGAGCTATAAGACCCTAAAATTGAAAAGCATTTCAAATGAACTCTGAAAAGGTTGAAAGTTGGCATGGTATCATCCTGTCATCCACATAGCATGTGCAAGAAAGTTGAGAGGGTTACGGCAAAAACTGGATGCACTTCATGTACAAAACGGACAATCTCTTTCAAAGTATCAGGATTCCATACGGAAACTCGTCTGTTACAAAGGGATTTCATTTTTTAAAACTTATTTGAACTTCTGACTTTTTGTGTGTTCAAAATGCACCATTCAAAGCCAAATCATCATTTTTCAATCCTTTCTGACTTCATTTGTTATTTTTCATGCATTTACTAATTATTTTGAGCTAGAAGACCCTAAAATTGAAAAGCATTTCAAATGAACTCTGAAAAGGTTGAAAGTTGGCATGGTATCATCCTGTCATCCACATAGCATGTGCAAGAAAGTTGAGAGGGTTACGGCAAAAACTGGATGCACTTCATGTACAAAACGGACAATCTCTTTCAAAGTATCAGGATTTCATACGGAAACTCGTCTGTTACAAACGGATTTCATTTTTTAAAACTTATTTGAACTCCTGACTTTTTCTGTGTTCAAAATGCACCATTCAAAGCCACATCATCATTATTCAATCCTTTCTGACTTCATTTGTTATTTTTCATGCATTTACTAATTATTTTGAGCTATAAGACCGTAAAATTGAAAAGCATTTCAAATGAACTCTGAAAAGGTTTAAAGTTGGCATGGTATCATCATTTCATCCACATAGCATGTGCAAGAAAGTTGAGAGGGTTACGGCAAAAACTGGATGCACTTCGTCTACAAAACGGACAATCTCTTTCAAACTATCAGGATTTCATACGGAAACTCGTCTGTTACAAAGGGATTTCATTTTTTAAAAACTTATTTGAACTCCTGACTTTTTGTGTGTTCAAAATGCACCATTCAAAGCCACATCATCATTTTTCAATCCTTTCTGACTTCATTTGTTATTTTTCATGCATTTACTAATTATTTTGAGCTATAAGACCCTAAAATTGAAAAGCATTTCAAATGAATTCTGAAAAGGTTGAAAGTTGGCATGGTATCATCCTGTCTTCCACATAGTATGTGCAAGAAAGTTGAGAGGGTTACGACAAAAACTGGATGCACTTCATGTACAAAACGGACAATCTCTTTCAAAGTATCAGGATTTCATACGTAAACTCGTCTGTTACAAAGGGATTTCATTTTTTAAAACTTATTTGAACTCCTGACTTTTTCTGTGTTCAAAATGCACCATTCAAAGCCACATCATCATTATTCAATCCTTTCTGACTTCATTTGTTATTTTTCATGCATTTACTAATTATTTTGAGCTATAAGACCGTAAAATTGAAAAGCATTTCAAATGAACTCTGAAAAGGTTTAAAGTTGGCATGGTATCATCATTTCATCCACATAGCATGTGCAAGAAAGTTGAGAGGGTTACGGCAAAAACTGGATGCACTTCGTGTACAAAACGGACAATCTCTTTCAAAGTATCATGATTTCATACGGAAACTCGTCTGTTACAAAGGGATTTCATTTTTTATAACTTATTTAACCTCCTGACTTTTTGTGTGTTCAAAATGCACCATTCAAAGCCACATCATGATTTTCAATCCTTTCTGACTTCACTTGTTATTTTTCATGCATTTACTAATAATTTTGAGCCATAAGACCCTAAAATTGAAAAGCATTTCAAATGAACTCTGAAAAGGTTGAAAGTTGGCATGGTATCATCATTTCATCCACATAGCATGTGCAAGAAAGTTGAGAGGGTTACGGCAAAACTGGATGCACTTCGTGTACAAAACGGACAATCTCTTTCAAAGTATCAGGATTTCATACGGAAACTCGTCTGTTACAAAGGGATTTCATTTCTTAAAACTTAT
>NW_025229356.1:774-2128 GCF_018294505.1 Triticum aestivum | reverse complement strand
ACATAGCATGTGCAAGAAAGTTGAGAGGGTTACGGAAAAAACTGGACGCACTTCGTGTACAAAACGGACAATCTGTTTCAAAGTATCATGATTTCATACGGAAACTCGTCTGTTACAAAGGGATTTCATTTTTTAAAACTTATTTGAACTCCTGACTTTTTGTGTGTTCAAAATGCACCATTCAAAGCCACATATCATTTTTCAATCCTTTCTGACTTCATTTGTTATTTTTCATGCATTTACTAATTATTTTGAGCTATAAGACCGTAAAATTGCAAAGCATTTCAAATGAACTCTGAAAAGGTTTAAAGTTGGCATGGTATCATCATTTCATCCACATAGCATGTCCAAGAAAGTTGAGAGGGTTACGGCAAAAACTGGATGCACTTCGTGTACAAAACGGACAATCTCTTTCAAAGTATCAGGATTTCATACGGAAACTCGTCTGTTACAAAGGGATTCCATTTTTTAAAACTTATTTGAACTCCTGACTTTTTGTGTGTTCAAAATGCACCATTCAAAGCCACATCATCATTTTTCAATCCTTTCTGACTTCATTTGTTATTTTTCATGCATTTACTAATTATTTTGAGCTATAAGACCGTAAAATTGCAAAGCATTTCAAATGAACTCTGAAAAGGTTTAAAGTTGGCATGGTATCATCATTTCATCCACATAGCATGTCCAAGAAAGTTGAGAGGGTTACGGAAAAAACTGGATGCACTTCGTGTACAAAACGGACAATCTCTTTCAAAGTATCAGGATTTCATACGGAAACTCGTCTGTTACAAAGGGATTCCATTTTTTAAAACTTATTTGAACTCCTGACTTTTTGTGTGTTCAAAATGCACCATTCAAAGCCACATCATCAATTTTCAACCCTTACTGACTTCATTTGTTATTTTTCATGCATTTACTAATTATTTTGAGCTATAAGACCCGAAAATTGAAAAGCATTTCAAATGAACTCTGAAAAGGTTGAAAGTTGGCATGGTATCATCATTTCATCCACATAGCATGTGCAAGAAAGTTGAGAGGGTTACGGCAAAAACTGGATGCACTTCGTGTACAAAACGGACAATCTTTTTCAAAGTATCAGGATTTCATACGGAAACTCGTCTGTTAAAAAGGGATTTCATTTTTTTTAAAACTTATTTGAACTCCTGACTTTTTGTGTGTTCAAACTGCACCATTCAAAGCCACATATCATTTTTCAATCCTTTCTGACTTCATTTGTTATTTTTCATGCATTTACTAATTATTTTGAGCTATAAGACCGTAAAATTGCAAAGCATTTCAAATGAACTCTGAAAAGGTTTAAAGTTGGCATGGTATCATCATTTCATCCACATAG
>NW_025229356.1:0-754 GCF_018294505.1 Triticum aestivum | reverse complement strand
GATGCACTTCGTGTACAAAACGGACAATCTTTTTCAAAGTATCAGGATTTCATACGGAAACTCGTCTGTTAAAAAGGGATTTCATTTTTTTTAAAACTTATTTGAACTCCTGACTTTTTGTGTGTTCAAACTACACCATTCAAAGCCACATATCATTTTTCAATCCTTTCTGACTTCATTTGTTATTTTTCATGCATTTACTAATTATTTTGAGCTATAAGACCGTATAATTGCAAAGCATTTCAAATGAACTCTGAAAAGGTTTAAAGTTGGCATGGTATCATCATTTCATCCACATAGCATGTCCAAGAAAGTTGAGAGGGTTACGGCAAAAACTGGATGCACTTCGTGTACAAAACGGACAATCTATTTCAAAGTATCAGGATTTCATACGGAAACTCGTCTGTTACAAAGGGATTTCATTTTTTAAAACTTATTTGAACTCCTGACTTTTTGTGTGTTCAAAATGCACCATTCAAAGGCACATCATCATTTTTCAACCCTTTCTGACTTCATTTGTTATTTTTCATGCATTTACTAATTATTTTGAGCTATAAGACCCTAAAATTGAAAAGCATTTCAAATGAACTCTGAAAAGGTTGAAAGTTGGCATGGTATCATCATTTCATCCACATAGCATGTGCAAGAAAGTTGAGAGGGTTACGGCAAAAACTGGATGCACTTCGTGTACAAAACGGACAATCTTTTTCAAAGTATCAGGATTTCATACGGAAACTCGTCTGTTAAAAAGGGA
>NW_025229355.1:21852-24125 GCF_018294505.1 Triticum aestivum | reverse complement strand
GCTCAATGAAGAAGTTCCGGATCATCAGAAAGGATTCTGGTTTAAGATCCGGTTCAAGGGAAAGATGTCTCCCACAAAGCTTTGATGCTCTCAATATCCGGTTCAAGATCCCGGTTCAAGAAGAATTTATCTCTTGCAAAAAAGTTAAAAATTACCAAAGAGGACCTGCTGCCATGATGCGCGGTTCAAACATGGGTATCCTGCCTTATTGGCCTAACATATTGATCACATGGGGGCTTGTGCTTCATAAAGCAGGGTCTTTGTTCTTTTTTACATCATGCGTGGTTACACGGAGGTTCTGTCTTAAAGCGGCCTCCGGTTTACCCCTTGAAATTTGCTTTTTATATATCACTGGGGGCCTTGGTCGTGTCCGAACCAACGCGACACCCTTTGATAGGCGACAGCCACCAGACATTTGGGGACATGGTCAAGTCTGAACCAGTCATGCCTCTTGGTCGGCCTAAGGCCACAAAATCACTTGGGGGCATGGTCGAACCCGAACCATTGCCACGCCTCTTGATCTGGCATATATGCCACGAATCATTTGGGGACCTGGCTGACTTGAATCATTGTCACTCCTATTGGGGGCCTTGATCCTGTCCGACCATGGTAATACCATCTGATCAGCTCAGTATAGCATATTTTTGCAAACGGTTTTTATCATTGCCTTTGCTTGAATTTTCTTTAATAAATATTTCTTCTTTGTTGCGTTCTTAAACCGACAAGATTCACAGACCGTTTCGACTGTCAATTTACGGAACGCGGTCAATTCTTAATCCGGAGATTATTTGCCTGTTTTGATTTTTTGATTTTATGTTACCACCTTATTATGGAGTAAACCGGTGTTCATTAACCCGGCTTAACTTTCGACTACAAGTTGTCAGTACATGACTATTATGATCCGGCGATTATTAACCCGGTCTGGTTTGACTACGAGTCACCAGTATTATATATGGTTAAACCGGTGTTTGTCACAACCCGGTACGGTTTATCATAAACCAACACAATACGGAAGGAGTTATCAGTACTCAAAATTTGGGTTATTACCTCTACTACAAAAAGTTGGTAAACCAACGATGTGATTCAATGTCACAGGTATGATATATTTCATATTTAATTATTCTTAAGTGCAGCCTTGGTTATAAACCCGGGTTATATGTTGGGCATTATGACCCGTCCGGCGGTAAACCGCCAGGACACTTTAAACTTGTTGTATGCAGAAACAGGTTGAATAAAGCTTGATTATAAATTATCCGGTGTTTATTAAACCGGCCTGGCTTTGGACTGTACGTCGCCAGTATATATTTGGATTGCTCCATTGGAATCATGCGCTTATAAATGATTGGGTCTTATTATTCAAATAGCCAAACTTGGTTGAATTTTCATTATGATATTGGATGAATAAGGTTTCATACCGGATTATATTATCTTGAATAGCCAACATGGCTGGATTTTTATTATGGTTATTAATATTATGATTGAGGTTTTCAAAGTCGCTTTAGCGCAATGGATATTATGTTATCAATGGATATATTCTACAGTTGAAGGAATAGTCCCGAGTTGCTGCAGGCTTACAACCCGGCACTTGGGGGCTACATTATTGAAGTTGAGATTACATCAAATATGCAAGTCTCATGTCGCTGCAAGCATGCACCATGACACTTGGGGGCTAATGCAAAGTCATTCTTTGTTCATCTTATTGAAGACCCGACTCATCACATTATAATGAGCCGGCCCTTGGGGGCTACCAATTGCTCCTGTTAAACAATTCAAGGTACAAAGCTTTTTATTCATTATATTGAAGGGTCCACTGCTCAGTTGGTAAAGTAAAAGGCTCTTAACCTTGTGGACGTGAATTCAAGCCCCATGATGGGGGTTACATCATATGATGTTATTTTCATTGAACTATATATCAAGTCCCAGCTCAATATTATCTTACTGAGCCGGCCCTTGGGGGCTACACATCATTGCTCAAATCTACATATTTACAAAGTCCCTGCTCATTATTGCATAAATGACCCGGCCCTTGGGGGCTACACTGGTTGATGTTTTGTGAGTATAAGGCAATTTCAAGTCCCTGGTTGCTGCAAGCATGACAACCCGGCACTTGGGGGCTACATAATATGGAATGTTCAGTTTTACTAAGTGACTGGGATGAACAACATGGATTTCTTCAAAGTGGCAGTAATTATATGAAAACAAGTCTCAAATCATCACTTTGTTCTATTCAAGACTTGGGGGCTACAGGTAATATGGATATAAGGGAGAAAAAA
>NW_025229355.1:15159-20174 GCF_018294505.1 Triticum aestivum | reverse complement strand
ACTTCGTCTCTGTCTCTGAAGAAATTGACTGAACTGTATGAGATTTCCAATGGCTTCACTCGAAGGGATTGGTAGGTGTAGGATTTTGAGTTGAGCATCACATGGAAATTTTTCCTTAGTATTTCCTCGACCCCCTTTAACAGTACGGTGTTTCCTATGACTCAAGAAAGAGAAAAACAAAACTATGAAAACGAAAGTCTTCAAGCTTCATGTTCCTCGCATGAATATCAAGTCTTCACGGACACACCAATTTCTTCACTTTCAAAGTCTTAATGAAAGTCTTCAGAAATACCAGAATCTTCAGTCAAAGATATTCATTTTTAGGGGTCGACTTTCTCTGTAAATATCAAACTCCTCATAGACTTATAGACCTGTGTACACTCATAAACACATTAGATCCTTAACCTATAAGTCTTTAATACACCAAAATCACTAAGGGGCACTAGATGCACTTACAATCTCCCCCTTTTTGGTGATTGATGACAATATAGGTTAAGTTTTCAACGGGGATAAACATATGAAGTGTAAGTACTGATATTGAGGAATTTGATACCAAGATATAGAAGAACTCCCCCTGAAGATGTGCATAGTGAGGAATTTGCTTTTGAAGCAATGCACACTTGAAGAGTTGAATCATGGAGATCTCCCCCTATATCTTGTAATTCATACATGCATTTGCCATATAATATGAAGAATTTGAAATGCATGATGAAATATGGTGCCCGAGGAGATTCAGCATGCGAGTAATAATATTAACAAGGAATAAGCATGCAAAATCAGAGCACAGTGCATCAAAAGTATCATAGCACCATCGGGTTTAAGATTACAACTCGATCCAATAAAAGTTTCAGAAGAACGAGAGTTGTAACTTAGCAAACAAAACGCCCATATAATAGACCCGCTTGAAGACAAACTCAGATTTTTTCTCCCCCTTTGTCATCGAATGACCAAAAGGATCGAAACTGAGAACTAACGCCCCTGAAGAATATCAAGTTGATGGAGGAGCGTCAGCGTTGCCGGGGTCAGTTGTCGTAGTAGGGCCTGCCGCAGTGTCGTCCAAGTCTTCATTTTCATTAGTGTCGCGCGATGAAGAATAGGAGCTGGCCACCAAGGAAGGAACCTTGACCTTCTTGAATTTCTTCGGTGGAGGTGCAGACCAGTCAAATTCTTCCTTGAGACCCATGTTCTTCAGATCTTCGGCGCTGTAGATATGAGATAGAACAGCCCAGGTACGGTTGAAGGTTTCATGGAGGTAGTATTGGTTTTTCTTCACAGCATTGTGGGTTGAGGTCATGTTGCAAAGAATGGAACCAAACTGACGCTTGGCCCATTTATGGTTGCGATCAACTTTCTGATGAAGACTGAGGAGTAACTCACGATCAATCGTCACCCTGGGTGCTGTGGCTTGAGGAATTTGCTTGGCAGAGGTGTTGGCGGCAGAATCATGTGTGGCAGAGTCATCATTGGTGGAGTAAGATGCAGCCTTGCGAAATTGACCATCCAATGGACGAATGCCTTCATCTATCACAGCAGTTGCCTTGCCTTTGTCATCAGCTGAGGAAAATGTCCATTTGAGGACTTCAATTGGAGGCAAGAAACGGCCATGGTTCAGAGTATCAGCTTTGTAGTTGAGTGAAGACCTTGTCCTGATGAATTTCATAATCCATGGTGCATAAGGCTTCAGCTCAAACGGTGACATAGCAATGTTTGCCAGAGTACTCATGAAGAAATCATGGAAGTTGACGGGAACGCCATGAACGATGTTGAAAAGCATATTCTTCATGATGCCAACGACTTCTTCATCATTTGAGTCGTGACCTTTGATAGGACTCATTGTCTTCGTCAGAATGTGATAGACAGTCCGTGGCACATATAGTAATTCCTTGATGAGGAATTTGGTTCGAGGAGCTTGCCCTGGCTTCAAAGGCGTCATAAGCACTTGCATGTAATGATCTGTAAGCACAGGATCATTGTAGATGCAACGAGCACCATCAAGGGGAGGACTGAGTGGGAGGACACGAAGCAATTCAGTTGCTGGTGCCTTGTAGTGAGTATTTTCAGACATCCAGTCCAGCACCCATGAATTCACATCTTCAGAATTTCCTGTGATGTGCAGCGTCGCATAGAATTGAAGAATGAGTTTTTCATTCCAATCACAGATGTCAATGCAGAAATTCAGTAATCCAGCGTCGTGAAGAACACCGAGGACTGGCTGGAAGCACGGCAGAGATTCCATGTCCACGTGAGGAATGTGTGCATGCTCGAAGACTTTGTCTTTGTCGAATAGCACAGAGGAATAAAAGTTTGCTTGACTAGCAGTCCAGAAACGCCTCTTCCTTATGCGAGCAGAATCATATGGATTATAAGCAGTGAAGAACACATGCTTGTTAAAGAAATCAGCAGCCTTGAACTTTTGCTTCTTTGAGAATGGATCCTTTGGCTTGGGCACAGGAGTGTCAGTGAGTTGTATCGCAACCTCAGGTTCTATAGGCTGAGGAATTTCTGGTTCTTCAGGCTGAGGAATTTCTGGTTCGTCTTTAGTGGCAGTTTGCATGTGCAACGCATCAGCAGCAGCAGTTTCTTCAGCACTAGTGGCTGGAATTTCTTCATGCACAAACGAGGTGGGATGAGTTTCTTCAGAGCCCAGCTGAACGGTTGGTGCGGGGGACTGATGTATCTGCTGTAGTGGGGTGAAGAGTGGAGTATTGGGATGCTGACTTTCCCAAAAGTCATCAGTCATCACAGGCATGGAGCATCCAATGTCCACGTCTTCATCTTCAAGTTCTTCAACACCGGCCTCTTCAGCTGTGAACTGAGGCATGGGCGAGGAAGCAGCAAGAGTTGAAGGGATTGCATCCACTTCAATTTCTTCATCAATATGCTTTGACAAAGCAGCAGAATGATGTTCTTCATCAGATCCACTAGGGATCGCATATTCTTCACCATAAGGAACAAGGTCCTTAGATGGTATGGTGGAAATTGGAACAGCATCAATAGGGTTCTCAAAAGAGTTGGTCATGGTCTTCATTTTCTTCGGAGCTGAAGAATCTGAAGCGGATGATGCTTTCCTTTTCTTCACTGCAGCTTTCTCTGTAGCCTTGGTCTTCCTCACATCTGATGCAGATGGAAGGGTAGGAGTTGGTGTAGGTGCAGGAGGAGCTGAGGAATCTGGTTGAATTTCTTCATGCGCAACTGATGCAGTCGCCCTGACTTCTTCATTTTCTTCAGGCGCACCACTAGTGGATGCCCTGGTAGTTTCATCAGCGGCTGGAATGGAATCATCAGCCCTGGAGCTAGCATTTTCTTCAACAGGATGAACAGAGGCTGCAGCATGAGGACTTTCTTGATGCGATGGGGCTGCAACATTGGTGAACTTTTCAGTCAGTTTAACAAACCTGACTTTGGCTCCTTACCAATCAGCATAATAGGAATTGAAATTATCGCTGAGGGTTTTGATCTCAGACTGGATCTTGAGGAGTTCATCAGGTGTCATTTTGACAACATTGTTCTTCAGGAACTTCTCTTTACTGAACTGAGCCTTCTTGATTTGTCTGGCCTTCTCAAATTTCCATTTCTCTTCAGAGATGAAATGGGTCAGCATGTGACTTTGGCCAGGTGTCAGATGAAAATCAGGCATAGGAGTGTTTGGGTCCTTGTGCCAGAGATCAATGTAGTCGAGGATCAACTTAGGATCCAAAAGCAGTGGCATAATTGTGCCTTTGGCTCTAGCGGCCCTTTCTTGCCTGTCTCTGATGATTTCTGCAAGCTCATCATCATCAGCATCATCGTCAGATGGCACATGGAAGGCAACTTGTTTCTTCTTCGGACTAGGCCGAGGACCTCGTCCAGCAGTGGTCTTTGTGTTCAGCAGAGTGGGGCCTGGTGAAGAGTTTGGTGCAGCCGAGGAACTTGCTGAGATACCAGAGGCAATGGAGATGCATGTAGTCCATTGGCATGTGGCCAGGTGAACAGGTCTTGAGGACTTTGCCGGAGCAACTGAGGACTTTGGAGGAGCAGGAGCAACATGAGGAATTGACCATGAGGGCTTTGAAGATTCTGGCCGTGAGGGCATTGCTGAGGAACTTGGCCGTGAGGGCACAGTTGTTGAAGCACTTGGCTTGTGAGCATGCTTCTTTGCCATTGATTTCCTAGGCTTGTCAGAGGCCTTTGTGGCAGCAGCAGCAGCAGAGTCTTCATTAAATTTCCTCACTTCTTCCTTGGCGTGTCTAGCCAACTTGGCTCGGCGCTTGGCCCATTCACCAGGAAAATCCTCACCGCGCTTGAGGCTGGTGGGATCAGCTCTTTGACCAGGTGCCAATGGAGCTCTTGGGCATGGAGGATTTAGAGCGAATTTCTTCATATACTTTGGAGTTACATATCTGTACTCCCTCCATTCTCTTGCCCATCTTCTTTCAATCCTTTGTATGTGCACCTTGCGCTGAGTTTGGCTTTCTTTTCCGAACTCGGCCTCATCAGGTGTGCAATAGTCAGCATAGATGTCCTCAGGAATTTCAAATGCAGTCATGACCTCAGGCTTCTTTCCTCCTTTCTGTGGTTTCTTCCCTTCAGCCATATTCCTCAGATGAGGAATTTGAACAATTGAACACTCTGAAGAAGTATGCAACTTTTCTTCAAGGAACGCTACAAATGAGTTAAGTTGATGAGAACCTAGTGATTCAGCAGCAGACATGAGTACCTGTGAACAGAGTATAGTTGCAAGGAATTTGAAGAGGTCATATGCGTTCTCAGAAGATTTTCAAAATGAACAAGTTTGAGGAATTTGACTAGATGAGTCTTGAAGAATTTCACTAAGCGTACTTTGTCTTAGGTTCCAGAGTTGTATAGATCGACAATCCACACAATTGAGGAATCTTGAAGAAACTGATGCTTAGGGAAACGAATCAAGAACAGATGACTAGTGAGGTGTTATGTGTGTGAGGATTTGAAGAATAAAACACCTTTGAAGATTTTGTAGAGAAAATTAGAATCAAGGAGGGTAGTAAAAGTAACTTTTA
>NW_025229355.1:8381-14152 GCF_018294505.1 Triticum aestivum | reverse complement strand
TGTGAAGATATCGGCTAGCTGTTCTTCTGTCTTCACATGCTCAATAGAAATGTCGCCCTTCAACACATGATCACGAAGAAAATGCTGACGAATCTGAATGTGCTTTGTCTTCGAGTCTTGAACTGGGTTGTGAGCAACCTTGATGGCACTCTCATTGTCACAGTAGAGAGGCACATTCTTCATGTTGATGCCATAGTCCTTGAGAGTTTGCTTCATCCACAGCAGTTGAGCACAGCAAGAACCAGCAGCAATGTACTCAGCTTCAGCAGTAGACAGTGATACGCAGTTCTGTTTCTTCGAGGACCAACAGACCAAAGATCGTCCGAGGAAATGACAAGTACCAGATGTTGACTTGCGGTCCACACGATCACCAGCATAGTCAGAGTCAGAATATCCAATGAGATCAAAAGTAGAGCCCTTGGGGTACCATAGTCCTAGTGTTGGTGTGTGAGCTAGATATCGAAGAATATGCTTCACAGCCTTATGGTGTGATTCCTTCGGTGTTGCTTGAAATCGGGCACACATGCAAACACTAAGCATTATATCTGGCCTAGATGCACATAAGTACAATAATGAACCAATGATGGAGCGGTATACCTTGTGATCGAAGTCAATACCATTTTCATCAGTGCATAGATGGCCATTTATGGGCATATGAATTTTGACTCCTTTGCAATCTTGCATGCCGAATTTCCTCAGAACTTCCTTGAGGTATTTCTCCTGAGATATGAATATGCCATTGTGCTGTTGATGAATTTTAAGACCTAAAAAGAATTTCAACTCTCCCATCATAGACATTTGATATTCTTCACTCATCATATAGGAAAATTCATCACTATAACGTTGGTCAGTACAGCCAAAGATAATATCATCAACGTATATTTGGCACACAAACAGTTCACCATCATAAGGTAAAGAGAGTAGGATCGGGTGAATCGGGTGTGAAGCCATTCTTCACGAAGAATTCCTTCAAAGTGTCATACCACGCCCGAGGGGCCTGCTTGAGGCCATAGAGGGCCTTGTTTAGTCTGAAGACTTTGTCAGGATTCTTTGGATCTTCAAAACCTGGGGGTTGAGCAACATATACTTCTTCCTCAAGCTTACCATTGAGGAATGCAATTTTCACATCCATTTGTTGTAAGATAATATTATTATGGTTAGCATAAGCAAGTAATATGCGAATAGCCTCAAGTCTAGCAACATGTGCAAAAGTTTCATCGAAATCAATTCCTTCAACCTGTGTGTAGCCTTGAGCTACAAGTCGTGCCTTATTCCTCACCACAAGGCCATTTTCATCTTGCTTGTTGCGGTAGATCCACTTTGTGCCGATGATATTATGCTTGCGAGGATCTGGACATTTGACCAGTTCCCAGACATTATTGAGCTCGAACTGATGTAATTATTCTTGCATAGCCTGAATCCAGTCAGGCTCCAGAAATGCTTCATCTACCTTGGCGGGCTCTGTGATAGAGACAAAAGCATAGTGCCCACAAAAGTTAGATAAATGTGAAGCTTTTGAGCGTGTGAGAGGACCTGGTGCTTCAATGTCATTGATGATCTTTTCAACTTGCACTTCTTTTGCAATGCAAGGATGAGCTGGTTGTCGTTGAGGAATTTGATTAGCATTTTCTTCAGCATTTTCCTCAGGTACATCAGCTCGACGATCTTCGCTTTCTGGAATGAATTCTTCAGTAGATTCTTCGGTAGGAATGATATCCTCAGTAGCCTTGAACCTGATAGAATCCTCAGGTGCTGGTTCATCTATCACAGAAGGTAGGTGCTCTCTTTGCGAGCCATTAGTTTCATCAAACCACACATCTACAGTTTCAACAATCTTGTGAAGAGTGATGTTGAAGACTCTGTAGGTGTGCGAGTCCTTTCCGTAACCAAGCATAAAACCTTCATGTGCTTTTGGTGCAAATTTAGCATTGTGATGAGGATCTCTAATCCAACATTTAGCACCGAAGACTTTGAAATAACTCACATTGAGTTTCTTGTCAATGAGGAGTTCATAGGCAGTCTTCTTGAAGAATTTGTGAAGATATACTCTGTTGATGATGTGGCACGCGGTATCAATTGCATCAATCCAAAACCGATGAGGTGTTTTGTATTCATCAAGCATAGTGCGAGCCATCTCAACAAGAGTTCTGTTCTTGCGCTCCACGACGCCATTTTGCTGAGGAGTATAAGGAGCAGATAACTCATGAGTAATACCGAGTTCATGAAGATAGCCATCAAGACCGGAATTCTTGAACTCAGTTCCATTGTCACTCCTGATGTGCTTGATCTTCACACCAAAGTTGGTTGAAGCCCTCGAGGAAAATTGTTTGAAGACTTCCTGCACTTCATGTTTGTAAGTAACAATGTGTACCCATGTGTAATGAGAGTAATCATCAACAATAACGAAGCCATATAGAGATGCATCATTAGTCACAGCAGAATAATGATTAGGACCGAAGAGATCCATGTGAAGCAATTCAAATGGACGAGTAGTGGTCATAATAGTCTTTGCTGGATGCTTGGCCTTAGTCATCTTCCCAGCTTCACAGGCACCACACAAGTGATCCTTGCGGAATTTGACATTCTCAATGCCAATGACATGCTTCTTCTTCGCAAGCGTGTGCAAATTCCTCATGCCTGCATGACCAAGTCGTCGATGCCATAGCCAGCCTTCTGAAGCTTTTGCAAGTAAGCACACGGAAGGTTGTGGTCCTGTAGAGAAATCAACAATGTACAAGTCTCCTCTCCTAAAGCCTTCGAAGACTTTGGAATTGTCAGCTTCCATGATCACAACACAATGATACTTGCCAAAGACAACAACCATATCAAGATCACAAAGCATTGAGATAGACATGAGGTTGTATCCTAAGGACTCGACAAGCATGACTTTGTCCATGTGTCGATCCTTAGAGATCGCAACCTTACCTAGACCCAATACCTGACTTTTGCCTTTGTCAGCGAAGATGATATGCTTCAGATGTGACGGAGTTAATGGAGCATCCATAAATAGATTCTTGTCACCAGTCATGTGATTTGTACAACCACTATCGAGGACCCACTCGTTTGCTTTGGGTTGATCATCCTGCAGATGAATTAGTGCAGCTTACAAACTCATATACTTCATATGTG
This sequence comes from Triticum aestivum, assembly GCF_018294505.1. Lineage (NCBI taxonomy): Eukaryota > Viridiplantae > Streptophyta > Magnoliopsida > Poales > Poaceae > Triticum > Triticum aestivum. Next base: position 11,023 of record NW_025229355.1, on the reverse strand, counting down.
AAGAATATGACATCAGTATCATCGGTTTAATTTCATCAAGTAATTTGATCAGATAATCAGTATGAGGACGTGTGAAATGAAAGTTCATTTCATCATGATTCGCCTGCGTCCTTTCAGGCATTATTCAGGTCTCCAGCAAATTCTTTAACCGTTTTGAGCACGACTGGAGACCTGACCCTGCATAAGAAATTAGTTCTTTTTCTTCACCACCCACATCTGGAGGGGTGGCAAAGAGTTCATCACTCTGCGAGCACCATATGAGAAAGGTGGCAAAGATGCCAAACCATTTCGTTTCACATAAGATGGGTTAGGGTAAGCATATGAATAAGCAGAGAAATTCTTCGAGGACTTATGAACATAATGATTTGAAGAATAATGCTCATATTCATAGCCCTTAGCTCTACCCTGCGAAACAGAGTTATTAGCACGATGATGTTCATATGAGGATTTTGGTCCTTTTGAGGAATTTGATCCACGTGAGGAATTTGGTCCGTATGAGGACTTGGATCCATATGAAGAATTTGGTCCATATGAAGAGTTTGATCTGGGGTTCCTATTCTTCACTGGTGGTGTCATGAGGACATTCACCTGAAGACTTTCAACATAGCTTTTGGGAACCCAGATTTTCTTCATAGGAGAACCGTTCCTGCAGTTAGTGCCAACATATCTAGCAAATACTTCACCATTCTGATTTTTGAACAATTTATAGTTGGAGTCAAATGACTCATCAGAAGAATGAGGAGAATCACATGTAATGCCAGATAAGTTAGATGGATCAACTGGAGGTCCCTTTGCAGCAACCCACGACGTTTTGGGGTACTGCTCAGGCTTCCAATATGTTCCATCAGCATTGAGTTTCCTCTTAAAGGCAATACCCTCTTTCCTAGGGTTTCTGTTGAGGATCTGCTTTTTAAGCACATCACAAAGAATCGGATGCCCTTTGAGACTTTTGTACATGCCTATCATATACAATTCCTTCAGCCCTACATCATTAGTGATACTAGCAATGTCCTTAGATGAGGAATTAGTGATAGCAGAGGCAGGTGAAGAATTTGTAACATTTGAAACATTTGAACATTCAGGTGAAGAATTAGCAGATTCACGTTCAATGCACTTTAAACATGGAGGATCAAATTCTTCCTGAGTAGCACTGATTTGTTGAGCAAGCAATGAATCGTGCTCCTTCTGAAGATCTTCATAACACACTCTTAGCTTCTCAAGATCTTGCTTTCTTTGAAGAAATTCATAAGAAAGCTTCTCGTGATCAGTTAAGAGGGTTTTATGATGACTTTGAAGGTTGTCAAGCTTAGGCTGAAGTCTCTGAAGATTTTCAGTTAAGTCTTTAGTGCGGTCCATTTCTTCACCCAAAATATCATCACTTTTGTCTAGCATGTTTTGAAGTTTTTCAATAGCCTTTTGTTGTTTCACAACAATCTTAGCATGTTTAGAGTAGCCAGGCTTAAGATTTTCATCAGATTCATCCTCACTTGATTCAGAGGAGGGGTATTTAGTTACCTTAGCAGCCTTTGCCATGAAGCAGTAGGTGGGGGCATAGTCATCATTGCCTTCATCAGCGTTGTTGGTGTTGCCATTTTCTTCAGAGTTGAAGATTGACTTGCTGACGAATGCGGTAGCAAGAGCTAGACTTGCCACACCTGACTCAGACTCCTCGGATCCCTCTTCTTCCTCATTATCCTCATATTCAGCCTCAGAATCCATTTCCTTGCCAATGAATGCCCGAGCCTTCTTGGAGCTGCTCTTCTTGTGAGGTGAGGACTTTGAGGATTTTGATGATGAAGACTTTGAAGATTTCTTCGTCTTCTTGGCATCATCAGAACTGTAATCCTTGTATTTCTTCTTCTTTAGTTCCTTGTCCCACTGAGGACAATCTTGAATGTAGTGACCAGGCTTCTTGCATTTGTGGCATAGCCTTCTCTTATAGTCACTTGATGAGGAATCACTGCTCCTTGAAGATTTTCCAAAGCGACCATGTCTTGAGAATTTCTGGAATTTCTTCACTAGCAGCGCTTGCTCCTGGCTCAATTCTTCAGGGTCACCAAGGCTACTACCAGAATCTTCACACTCAGATTCAGACACTGCCTTGGCCTTCAGGGCACGTGGTTTGCCATAGCTTGAACCATAGAGATCTCTCTTTTCAGCAAGCTGGAACTCATGAGTATTTAGCCTCTCGAGGATATCAGCGAGATCTAGTGACTTGTAGTCAGCACACTCTTGAATCATCAGTGCTAGAGTGTCAAATGATGAATCGAGTTATCTCAGCAATTTCTTCACCACCTCATGATCGGTGATGTCAGTGGCACCGAGTGCTTGAAGCTCATTTGAGATATCAGTGAGGCGATCGAAGGTTTGCTGAACATTTTCATTGTCGAGTCTTTTGAAGCGGTTGAAGAGATTGCGAAGAACGTCAACACGAGAGTCACGTTGAGTTGAGACTCCTTCTTTTACTTTGGAGAGCCTATCCCAGATAAGCTTAGCAGTTTCCAAAGCACTCACTCTGCCATACTGCCCTTTACTCAGATGACCACATATGATATTCTTCGCTTGAGAATCGAGTTGCTTGAATCTCTTCACATCAGCAACATTCAGAGAAGGTGTGACCGAGGGAACACCATTTTCCACAA
>NW_025229355.1:5844-7402 GCF_018294505.1 Triticum aestivum | reverse complement strand
TGTTAAGTCTTCAGGCGACTTCCAAACCTTCACAAACTTTGGTCACTCGGCGATCCACAATTCCTCTTGGATGCTCTAGACCATGACGCCTAATCGTCTGGAAGAAGCACAGTCTTCAAAGGTAACAAGCGTCGGATCCACGCAGGATCAATCTCTTCAGTGATGCTCAATCACTTTGGGTTTGTGGGTGTTTGGGTTTGGATTTTCCTCACTCGATGATTTTCACTCAAAGTCCTTGGAGGATGGGTTGATCTCAAATGACAAGTGTCAGTTTCTCTCGGAGCAGCCAACCAGCTAGTGGTTGTAGGGGGCGGCTATTTATAGCCTAGGGAGCAGCCCGACATGATAAGACATAAATGCCCTTCAATGATATGACCGTTATGTGGATAAGATATTTTGGGATAGCTGGCGCGTAGCACAGCAATGGTCGGAAATTTGACTCTCAAATTCCTCAGGGCTATCATGTTCCTCACTGTGTAGGCAATCTGCACTGGCGAATTCCTAACTCCTCAGTCAGAACAAATTCCTCAGCGATCAGAAGAACTTCATCTCTGTCTCTGAAGAAATTGACTGAACTGTATGAGATTTCCAATGGCTTGACTCGAAGGGATTGGTAGGTGTAGGATTTTGAGTTGAGCATCACATGGAAATTTTTCCTTAGTATTTCCTCGACCACCTTTAACAGTACGGTGTTTCCTATGACTCAAGAAAGAGAAAAACAAAACTATGAAAATGAAAGTCTTCAAGCTTCATATTCCTCGCATGAATATCAAGTCTTCACGGACACACCAATTTCTTCACTTTCAAAGTCTTCATGAAAGTCTTCAGAAATACCAGAATCTTCAGTCAAAGATATTCATTTTTAGGGGTCAACTTTCTCTGTAAATATCAAACTCCTCATAGACTTATAGACCTGTGTACACTCATAAACACATTAGATCCTTAACCTACAAGTCTTCAATACACCAAAATCACTAAGGGGCACTAGATGCACTTACAGTACCAGAAGTCGCACCGACGGGAGGTCCAGAAGCTCAAAGGCAATTGGCCGCGGGCGAACGTATACTGACACGGGTCAGGGAGGAGAAGAACAAACTCCAGGATTCCAACACCGAGCTGGGCGTGAAACTAAAAGATGTTCGGGCCTAGCGGGCTGACTCCGTGAAGGAGAATAAGAGGCTACGAGGCGGCATATTTAGTATGTGTTCAAACTTACCTTTACGTAGTTCGGCGAGAAACAGAACTGACAGAGTTATGTGTGCAGGTATGCTGACCGGTCGTCCCGAATAGGAGATGGCCGGATCTTCGGGTGATCTACTACAAGAGCTGTCGCAAATGAACGAGAGAGCTCGCCAGGCAATGCAAAGTATTGCCAAGGCCTTATGGCCATCCGACTCCCCTCCAAGAAGTATGGAGGAGCTTGTACAACTATTGAAGGGAGCGCGGCAGCGCTTCCAATTATGGAAGATATCGTCCTGCCGGGAAGGTGCGTGAGAGGCCTGGGCCATGGTGAAAACACGGTATACCAAGCTCGACCCGAATCACATGGCCTGGGTCG
>NW_025229355.1:3678-4759 GCF_018294505.1 Triticum aestivum | reverse complement strand
CTAGCTATGTTATATTACATTTTTGATCGTAAGAAACATCTTCCAGAGAGAATAATTCCGTTAAGGGTTTCTTTCCCTGGGTCAGCATGCGTTAACGTACATGTCCGAACTGTGAGTGAAAAATCACAACATACGTAACATCTGGGGGTTCATAGTGTAACGAGTAAAAAACATCTTTAGTGCGCCGATCGAATATTCCCTTAAGAACGCTAGCTTTTGGCTTCACCCAGTATGAGGTACACATCCGGATGACCCTACGGTAACAATCGCAGAGGTGCTCCCTTTATTCCCTAGCCGAACTAACGGGAACGTAGGGCATAAGCACAGGAGCCAGGCAACCCAGCTTGGCCAAAACTTAAGTCATATCGATGCATATAATGGCGAAGAAAAGGTACATACGTGGTAAAGACACATATGTGGTGAGCTTGATGCTCAGAAAATAATAATAATAAGCTTCTATACAAGAAGCCCCCATGTATAATTGACGTACATATTTCAGAATGTGTGCGTCGTAGGTGTATGGTTTAGCCGCACGGGAGCTTTAAGGCTAAAAAGAAAGGCAAAAAGAGAGGGAAATAAATAATGGAAAGAAAGTGGAAAAAGGAGACGAACAAAGAGTCCGACGCTAGGCATAGAATCTTCAGAGTCTGGCCGCGTTCCATGGGTTCGGCTCTAGGCGATTGTTTGATGCATCACGCAAGCGGTATGCTCCTCCGGTGAGGACTTCATCAATGATGAAGGGACCCTCCCACTTGGGCTTGAGTTTGTGCTTTTTCTTCTCCGGCAAGCGTAGAACGAGTTCGCCAACATTGTAGGTCTTGGCCCGCACTTCTCTGCTTTGATATCTATGGGCCTGTTATTGATAAAATGCGGAACGGACTTTTGCGACGTCGCGCTCCTCCTTTAGGGCATCTAAGCTGTCATGCCGATCAAGCTCGACCTCTCTCTCTCTCTTCATACATGCGCACTCGAGGTGAGTCATGAATAATGTCGCAGGGTAACACAGCCTCTGCGCCGTACACCATGAAGAAAGGTGTATATCAGGTAGAGTGATTGGGTGTGGTTCGCAGCCCCTAGAGTA
>NW_025229355.1:0-2824 GCF_018294505.1 Triticum aestivum | reverse complement strand
TCGAGCCCCTCGAACCGAGCCAACATTTTGAGAACAACATTACGGTAAGCAGCCATCTTCGGATCTTTGGCATTGAAATCTCCATTTATTTGAGATATTGCAAGGTTTGAATCCCCGCACACTTCCAGCGTTGTATGCCCATGGAGACGGCCATCCGAAGACCATGCAATAAGGCCTCATATTCGGCTGCATTGTTGGAGTCCGTGTATAATATTACGAGTACGTACTGAACTTTATCTCCAGTAGGGGATGTTAGGACAACGCCTGCTCCTAGGCCCGCCAACATTTTGGAGCCGTCGAAGTGCATGACCCATTTGGAATATGTGCCATACTCTTTAGGGAGTTCGGCCTGTGTCCATTCGGCGACGAAGTCGGTCAATACTTGGGAGTTAATGGCCCTGCGCGGTCTGTATGTTATGTCGAATGGGAGGAGCTCAATAGCCCACTTGGCAATCCGGCCCGTGGCATCGCGGTTGTTTATTATGTCATTGAGTGGTACCTCGGAGGCCACCGTTATTGAGCACTCTTGAAAGTAGTGTCGTAGCTTCTGTGATGCCATGAAGACCGCGTATGCTATTTTTTGGTAATGAGGGTACCAAGATTTGCATGGTGTGAGGACAGTGGATACGTAGTATACCGGCTTCTGAAGCGGGGATTTGTGTCTGTCCTCCTCTCGTTTGACAACGAGCACCGCACTTATGACTTGGTGTGTGGCCAATATGTATAATAACATGGGTTCGCTAATGTTCGGCGCGACCAGATTGGGTTGCTTGCTAGAAGAGCTTTTATTTCTTCTAGTCTGGCCGTTGCCGCATCTGTCCACTCGAAGTGATCGGTGCGTCGGAGAAGGCGATAGAGTGGCAGTGTCTATTCTCCTAGTCTAGAGATAAATCAGCTTAAAGCTGCCACACATCCGGATAGTTTCTGGACTTGTTTGAGGTCTGTTGGTGTAGCTAACTATGACAAAGCTCGGATTTTAGCTGGGTTTGCCTCAGTTCCTCTGTTGGAAACAATGAAGCCCAGCAGTTTTGCAGCGGGAACACCGAAAACACACTTTTCCGGATTGAGCTGAAGGAAATATGCCCTAGAGGCAATAATAAAGTTGTTATTTATATTTCCTTATATCATGATAAATGTTTATCATTCATGCTAGAATTGTATTAACCGAAAACTTAGTACATGTGTGGATACATAGACAAACAAAGTGTCACTAGTATGCCTCTACTTGACTAGCTCGTTGAATCAAAGATGATTAAGTTTCCTATCCATAGACAAGAGTTGTCATTTGATTAATGAGATCACATCATTATAGAATGATGTGATTGACTTGACCCATTCCGTTAGCTTAGCACTTGATCGTTTAGTATGTTGCTATTGCTTTCTTCATGACTTATACATGTTCCTATGACTATGAGATTATGCAACTCCCGAATACCATAGGAACACTTTGTGTGCTACCAAACGTCACAACGTAACTGGGTGATTATAAAGGTGCTCTACAGGTGTCTCCGAAGTTACTTGTTTGGTTGGCATAGATAGAGATTAGGATTTGTCACTCCGATTGTCGGAGAGGTATCTCTGGGCCCTCTCGGTAATGCACATCACTAATGAGTTAGTTGCGGGATGATGTATTACGGAACGAGTAAAGAGACTTGCCGGTAACGAGATTGAACTAGGTATTGAGATACCGATGATCGAATCTCGGGCAAGTAACATACCGATAACAAAGGGAACAACGTATGTTGTTATGCGGTTCGACCGATAAAGATCTTCGTAGAACACGTAGGAGCCAATATGGGCATCCAGGTTCCGCTATTGGTTATTGACCAGAGAGGGGTCTCAGTCATGCCTACATAGTTCTCGAACCCGTAGGGTTCGCACGCTTAACGTTCGTTGACGATATAGTATTATATGAGTTATGTATGTTGGTAACCGAATGTTGTTCGGAGTCCCGGATGAGATCACGGACATGACGAGGAACTCCAGAATGGTCTGGAGATAAAGTTTAATATATGGGATAATAGTGTTTGGTCTCCGGAAGGGTTCCGGAATTCACCGAAAGGGGTTCCGGATGTTTCCCGAAATGTTTGGGTACGAGAACATGTTATTTGGGCCAAAGAGGAAAGCCCACAAGGTTTTTGGAAAGCGCAAAGGAAGTTTTGCAGAGTCCGGCGGCCAGACGCCAGGGTCCCTAATGTCTGGATCCAGACGCCGGGAACCCTGGCGAAAGCGCAAAAGGAAGTTTTGTGGAGTCCAGGGGCCAGACCCCAGGGTCCCTAGCGTCTGGGTCCAGACACCGGGAACCCTGGCATCTGGCCCTGGAGTCTGAGAAGGACTCTTGCCTTTCGGGTGAAACCGACTTTGTGGCGGCTTTTACTCCAAGTTTCGACCCCAAGGTTCAACATATAAATAGAGGGGTAGGGATAGCACCCAAGACACATCAAGAAACACCAAGCCGTGTGCCGGCAACCCCGTCCCCTCTAGTTTGTCCTCCGTCATAGTTTTCATAGTGCTTAGGTGAAGCCCTGTGGAGATTGTTCTTCACCATCACCATCATCACGCTGTTGTGCTGCCGGAACTCATCTAATACTTCACCCCTCTTGCTGGATCAAGAAGGCGAGGACGTCATCGAGTTGAACGTGTGCTAGACGCGGAGGTGTCATAGTTTTGGTACTTGATTGGGACGGAACATGAAGATGTACGACTACATCAACCACGTTGATAAACGCTTCCACTTACGGTCTACAATGGTACGTGGACTACACTCTCCCCTCTCGTTTCTATGCATCACCATGATCTTGCGTGTGCATAGGATTTTTTTTTT
>NW_025229354.1:23227-24127 GCF_018294505.1 Triticum aestivum | reverse complement strand
ATAACAAATGAAGTAAGAAAGGATTGAAAAATGATGATGTGGCTTTGAATGGTGCATTTTGAACACACAAAAAGTCAGGAGTTCAAATAAGTTTTAAAAAATGAATTTTCTTTGTAAGAGACGAGTTTCCGGATGAAATGCTGATACTTTGAAAGAGATTGTCCGTTTTGTACACGAAGTGCATCCAGTTTTTGCCGTAACCCTCTCAACATTCTTGCACATGCTATGTGGATGAAATGATGACATCACGCCAACTTTCAACCTTTTCAGAGTTCATTTGAAATGCTTTTCAATTTTAGGGTCTTATAGCTCAAAATAATTAGTAAATGCATGAAAAATAACAAATGAAGTAAGAAAGGATTGAAAAATGATGATGTGGCTTTGAATGGTGCATTTTGAACACACAAAAGTCAGGAGTTCAAATAAGTTTTAAAAAATGAAATCCCTTTGTAACATACGAGTTTCCGGATGAAATGCTGATACTTTGAAAGAGATTGTCCGTTTTGTACGCGAGGTGCATCTAGTTTTTGCCGTAACCCTCTCAACTTTCTTGCACATGCTATGTGGATGAAATGATGATATCATGCCAACTTTCAACCTTTTCGGAGTTCATTTGAAATGCTTTTCAATTTTAGGGTCTAATAGCTCAAAATAATTAGTAAATGCAAGAAAAATAACAAATGAAGTAAGAAAGGATTGAAAAATGATGATGTGGCTTTGAATGGTGCATTTTGAACACACAAAAAGTCAGGAGTTCAAATAAGTTTTAAAAAATGAAATCCCTTTGTAACAGACGAGTTTCCGGATGAAACCTGATACTTTGAAAGAGATTGTCCGTTTTGTACACGAAGTGCATCCAGTTTTTGCCGTAACCCTCTCAACTTTCTTGCACATGCTATG
>NW_025229354.1:21654-23217 GCF_018294505.1 Triticum aestivum | reverse complement strand
AAAAAAATGAAATCCCACATAACAGACGAGTTTCCGGATGAAATCCTGATACTTTGAAAGAGATTGTCCGTTTTGTACACGAAGTGCATCCAGTTTTTGCCGTAACCCTCTCAACTTTCTTGCACATGCTATGTGGATGAAATGATGATATCATGCCAACTTTCAACCTTTTCAGAGTTCATTTGAATTGCTTTTCAAATTTAGGGTCTTATAGCTCAAAATAATTAGTAAATGCATGAAAAATAACAAATGAAGTAAGAAAGGATTGAAAAATGATGATGTGGCTTTGAATGGTGCATTTTGAACACACAAAAAGTCAGGAGTTCAAATAAGTTTTAAAAAATGAAATCCCTTTGTAACAGACGAGTTTTCGGATGGAATCCTGATACTTTGAAAGAGATTGTCCGTTTTGTACACGAAGTGCATCCAGTTTTTGCCGTAACCCTCTCAACTTTCTTGCACATGCTATGTGAATGAAATGATGATATCATGCCAACTTTCAACCTTTTCGGAGTTCATTTGAAATGCTTTTCAATTTTAGGGTCTAATAGCTCAAAATAATTAGTAAATGCATAAAAAATAACAAATGAAGTAAGAAAGGATTGAAAAATGATGATGTGGCTTTGAATGGTGCATTTTGAACACACAAAAAGTCAGGAGTTCAAATAAGTTTAAAAAATGAAATCCCTTTGTAACAGACGAGTTTCCGGATGAAATGCTGATACTTTGAAAAAGATTGTCCGTTTTGTACACGAAGTGCATCCAGTTTTTGTCGTAACCCTCTCAACTTTCTTGCACATGCTATGTGGATGAAATGATGATATCATGCCAACTTTCACCCTTTTAAAGTTCATTTGAAATGCTTTTCAATTTAGGGTCTTATAGCTCAAAATAATTAGTAAATGCAAGAAAAATAACATATGAAGTAAGAAAGGGTTGAAAAATGATGATGTGGCTTTGAATGGTGCATTTTGAACACACAAAAAGTCAGGAGTTCAAATAAGTTTTAAAAAATGAATTTTCTTTGTAAGAGACGAGTTTCCGGATGAAATGCTGATACTTTGAAAGAGATTGTCCGTTTTGTACACGAAGTGCATCCAGTTTTTGCCGTAACCATCTCAACTTTCTTGCACATGCTATGTGGATGAAATGATGATATCATGCCAACTATCAACCTTTTCAGAGTTCATTTGAAATGCTTTTCAAATTTAGGGTCTTATAGCTCAAAATAATTAGTAAATGCATGAAAAATAACAAATGAAGTAAGAAAGGATTGAAAAATGATGATGTGGCTTTGAATGGTGCATTTTGAACACACAAAAAGTCAGGAGTTCAAATAAGTTTTAAAAAATGAAATCCCTTTGTAACATACGAGTTTCCGGATGAAATCCTGATACTTTGACAGAGATTGTCCGTTTTGTACACGAAGTACATCCAGTTTTTGCCGTAACCCTCTCAACTTTCTTGCACATGCTATGTGGATGAAATGATGATATCATGCCAACTATCAACCTTTTCAGAGTCATTTGAAATGCTTTTCAATTTTAGGGTCTTATAGCTCAA
>NW_025229354.1:20611-21644 GCF_018294505.1 Triticum aestivum | reverse complement strand
GAATTTTCTTTGTAAGAGACGAGTTTCCGGATGAAATGCTGATACTTTGAAAGAGATTGTCCGTTTTGTACACGAAGTGCATCCAGTTTTTGCCGTAACCCTCTCAACTTTCTTGCACATGCTATGTGGATGAAATGATGACATCACGCCAACTTTCAACCTTTTCAGAGTTCATTTGAAATGCTTTTCAAATTTAGGGTCTTATAGCTCAAAATAATTAGTAAATGCATGAAAAATAACAAATGAAGTAAGAAAGGATTGAAAAATGATGATGTGGCTTTGAATGGTGCATTTTGAACACACAAAAAGTCAGGAGTTCAAATAAGTTTTAAAAAATGAAATCCCTTTGTAACATACGAGTTTCCGGATGAAATCCTGATACTTTGACAGAGATTGTCCGTTTTGTACACGAAGTACATCCAGTTTTTGCCGTAACCCTCTCAACTTTCTTGCACATGCTATGTGGATGAAATGATGATATCATGCCAACTATCAACCTTTTCAGAGTCATTTGAAATGCTTTTCAATTTTAGGGTCTTATAGCTCAAAATAATTAGTAATGCATGAAAAATAACAAATGAAGTAAGAAAGGATTGAAAAATGATGATATGGCTTTGAATGGTGCATTTTGAACACACAAAAATTCAGGAGTTCAAATAAGTTTTAAAAAATGAAATCCCTTTGTAACAGACGAGTTTCCGGATGAAATGCTGATACTTTGAAAGAGATTGTCCGTTTTGTACACGAAGTGCATCCAGTTTTTGCCGTAACCCTCTCAACTTTCTTGCACATGCTATGTGGATGAAATGATGATATCATTCCAACTTTCAACCTTTTCAGAGTTCATTTGAAATGCTTTTAAATTTTAGGGTCTTATAGCACAAAATAATTAGTAAATGCATGAAAAATAACAAATGAAGTAAGAAAGGATTGAAAAATGATGATGTGGCTTTGAATGGTGCATTTTGAACACACAAAAAGTCAGGAGTTCAAATAAGTTTTAAAAAATGAATTTTCTTTGTAAGAGACGAGT
>NW_025229354.1:18484-19035 GCF_018294505.1 Triticum aestivum | reverse complement strand
AACAAATGAAGTCAGAAAGGATTGAAAAATGATGATGTGGCTTTGAATGGTGCATTTTGAACACACAAAAAGTCAGGAGTTCAAATAAGTTTTAAAAAATGAAATCCCTTTGTAACAGACGAGTTTCCGGATGAAATCCTGATACTTTGAAAGAGATTGTCCGTTTTGTACACGAAGTGCATCCAGTTTTTGCCGTAACCCTCTCAACTTTCTTGCACATGCTATGTGGATGAAATGATGATATCATGCCAACTTTCAACCTTTTCAGAGTTCATTTGAAATGCTTTTCAATTTTAGGGTCTTATAGCACAAAATAATTAGTAAATGCATGAAAAATAACAAATGAAGTAAGATAGGATTGAAAAATGATTATGTGGCTTTGAATGGTGCATTTTGAACACACAAAAAGTCAGGAGTTCAAATAAGTTTTATAAAATAAAATCCCTTTGTAACAGACGAGTTTCCGGATGAAATCCTGATACTTTGAAAGAGATTGTCCGTTTTGTACACGAAGTGCATCCAGTTTTTGTCGTAACCCTCTCAACTTTCTT
>NW_025229354.1:17005-17608 GCF_018294505.1 Triticum aestivum | reverse complement strand
CAACCTTTTCAGAGTTCATTTGAATTGCTTTTCAAATTTAGGGTCTTATAGCTCAAAATAATTAGTAAATGCATGAAAAATAACAAATGAAGTAAGAAAGGATTGAAAAATGATGATGTGGCTTTGAATGGTGCATTTTGAACACACAAAAAGTCAGGAGTTCAAATAAGTTTAAAAAAATGAAATCCATTAGTAACAGACGAGTTTCCGGATGAAATGCTGATACTTTGAAAGAGATTGTCCGTTTTGTACACGAAGTGCATCCAGTTTTTGTCGTGACCCTCTCAACTTTCTTGCACATGCTATGTGGATGAAATGATGATATCATGCCAACTTTCAACCTTTTCAGAGTTCATTTGAAATGCTTTTCAATTTTAGGGTCTTATAGCTCAAAATAATTAGTAAATGGATGAAATATAACAAATGAAGTAAGAAAGGATTGAAAAATGATGATGTGGCTTTGAATGATGCATTTTGAACACACACAAAGTCAGGAGTTCAAATAAGGTTTAAAAAATGAAATCCCTTTGTAACAGACGAGTTTCCGGATGAAATCCTGATACTTTGAAAGAGATTATCCGTTTTGTACACGAAGTGCATCCA
>NW_025229354.1:16702-16995 GCF_018294505.1 Triticum aestivum | reverse complement strand
CTTTTCAATTTTAGGGTCTTATAGCTCAAAATAATTAGTAAATGGATGAAATATAACAAATGAAGTCAGAAAGGATTGAAAAATGATGATGTGGCTTTGAATGATGCATTTTGAACACACACAAAGTCAGGAGTTCAAATAAGGTTTAAAAAATGAAATCCCTTTGTAACAGACGAGTTTCCGGATGAAATGCTGATACTTTGAAAGAGATTGTCCGTTTTGTACACGAAGTGCATCCAGTTTTTGCCGTAACCCTCTCAACTTTCTTGCACATGCTATGTGGATGAAATGAT
>NW_025229354.1:15839-16692 GCF_018294505.1 Triticum aestivum | reverse complement strand
CCCTCTCAACTTTCTTGCACATGCTATGCGGATGAAATGATGATATCATGCCAACTTTCAACCTTTTCAGAGTTCATTTGAATTGCTTTTCAAATTTAGGGTCTTATAGCTCAAAATAATTAGTAAATGCATGAAAAATAACAAATGAAGTAAGAAAGGATTGAAAAATGATGATGTGGCTTTGAATGGTGCATTTTTAACACACAAAAAGTCAGGAGTTCAAATAAGTTTAAAAAATGAAATCCCTTTGTAACAGACGAGTTTCCGGATGAAATGCTGATACTTTGAAAGAGATTGTCCGTTTTGTACACGAAGTGCATCCAGTTTTTGCCGTAACCCTCTCAACTTTCTTGCACATGCTATGTGGATGAAATGATGATGTCATGCTAACTTTCAACCTTTTCGAAGTTCATTTGAAATGCTTTTCAATTTTAGGGTCTTATAGCTCAAAATAATTAGTAAATGCATGAAAAATAACAAATGAAGTAAGAAAGGATTGAAAAATGATGATGTGGCTTTGAATGGTGCATTTTGAACACACAAAAAGTCAGGAGTTCAAATAAGTTTTAAAAAATGAAATCCCACATAACAGACGAGTTTCCGGATGAAATGCTGATACTTTGAAAGAGATTGTCCGTTTTGTACACGAGGTGCATCCAGTTTTTGCCGTAACCCTCTCAACTTTCTTGCACATGCTATGTGGATGAAATGATCATATCATGCCAACTTTCACCCTTTCAAAGTTCATTTGAAATGCTTTTCAATTTAGGGTCTTATAGCTCAAAATAATTAGTAAATGCAAGAAAAATAACAAATGAAGTAAGAAAGGATTGAAAAATGATGATGTGGCTTT
>NW_025229354.1:12590-13099 GCF_018294505.1 Triticum aestivum | reverse complement strand
CAACCTTTTCAGAGTTCATTTGAATTGCTTTTCAAATTTAGGGTCTTATAGCTCAAAATAATTAGTAAATGCATGAAAAATAACAAATGAAGTAAGAAAGGATTGAAAAATGATGATGTGGCTTTGAATGGTGCATTTTGAACACACAAAAAGTCAGGAGTTCAAATAAGTTTAAAAAAATGAAATCCATTTGTAACAGACGAGTTTCCGGATGAAATGCTGATACTTTGAAAGAGATTGTCCGTTTTGTACACGAAGTGCATCCAGTTTTTGCCGTAACCATCTCAACTTTCTTGCACATGCTATGTGCATGAAAAGATGATATCATGCCAACTTTCAACCTTTTCAGAGTTCATTTGAAATGCTTTTCAATTTTAGGGTCTTATAGCTCAAAATAATTAGTAAATGCATGAAAAATAACAAATGAAGTAACAAAGGATTGAAAAATGATGATGTGGCTTTGAATGGTGGATTTTGAACACACAAAAAGTCAGGAGTTCAAATAAGTT
>NW_025229354.1:11314-12176 GCF_018294505.1 Triticum aestivum | reverse complement strand
CGTTTTGTACACGAAGTGCATCCAGTTTTTGCCGTAACCATCTCAACTTTCTTGCACATGCTATGTGGATGAAATGATGATATCATGCCAACTTTCAAGCTTTTCAGAGTTCATTTGAAATGCTTTTCAATTTTAGGGTCTTATTGCTCAAAAGAATTAGTAAATGCATGAAAAATAACAAATGAAGTAACAAAGGATTGAAAAATGATGATGTGGCTTTGAATGGTGCATTTTGAACACACAAAAAGTCAGGAGTTCAAATAAGTTTTAAAAAATGAAACCCCTTTGTAACAGACGAGTTTCCGGATGAAATGCTGATACTTTGAAAGAGATTGTCCGTTTTGTACACGAGGTGCATCCAGTTTTTGCCGTAACCCTCTCAACTTTCTTGCACATGCTATGTGGATGAAATGATGATATCATGCCAACTTTCAACCTTTTCAGAGTTCATTTGAAATGCTTTTCAATTTTAGGGTCTAATAGCTCAAAATAATTAGTAAATGCATGAAAAATAACAAATAAAGTAAGAAAGGATTGAAAAATGATGATGTGGCTTTGAATGGTGCATTTTGAACACACAAAAAGTCAGGAGTTCAAATAAGTTTAAAAAAATGAAATCCATTTGTAACAGACGAGTTTCCGGATGAAATGCTGATACTTTGAAAGAGATTGTCCGTTTTGTACACGAAGTGCATCCAGTTTTTGCCGTAACCCTCTCAATTTCTTGCACATGCTATGTGGATGAAATGATGATATCATGCCAACTTTCAACCTTTTGAGAGTTCATTTGAAATGCTTTTCAATTTTAGGGTCTTATAGCTCAAAATAATTAGTAAATGCATGACAAATAACAAATGAAGTA
>NW_025229354.1:2285-3252 GCF_018294505.1 Triticum aestivum | reverse complement strand
TGAAATGATGATATCATGCCAACTTTCAACCTTTTGAGAGTTCATTTGAAATGCTTTTCAATTTTAGGGTCTTATAGCTCAAAATAATTAGTAAATGCATGACAAATAACAAATGAAGTAAAAAAGGATTGAAAAATAATGATGTGGCTTTGAATGGTGCATTTTGAACACACAAAAAGTCAGGAGTTCAAATAAATTTTAAAAAATGAAATCCCTTTGTAACAGACGAGTTTCCGGATGAAATGCTCATACTTTGAAAGAGATTGTCCGTTTTGTACACGAGGTGCATCCAGTTTTTGCCGTAACCCTCTCAACTTTCTTGCACATGCTATGTGGATGAAATGATGATATCATGCCAACTTTCAACCTTTCAAAGTTCATTTGAAATGCTTTTCAATTTGGGGTCTTATAGCTCAAAATAATTAGTAAATGCATGAAAAATAACAAATGAAGTAAGAAAGGATTGAAAAATGATGATGTGGCTTTGAATGGTGCATTTTGAACACACAAACAGTCAGGAGTTCAAATAAGTTAAAAAAAATGAAATCCCACATAACAGACGAGTTTCCGGATGAAATCCTGATACTTTGAAAGAGATTGTCCGTTTTGTACACGAAGTGCATCCAGTTTTTGCCGTAACCCTCTCAACTTTCTTGCACATGCTATGTGGATGAAATGATGATATCATGCCAACTTTCAACCTTTTCAGAGTTCATTTGAATTGCTTTTCAAATTTAGGGTCTTATAGCTCAAAATAATTAGTAAATGCATGAAAAATAACAAATGAAGTAAGAAAGGATTGAAAAATGATGATGTGGCTTTGAATGGTGCATTTTGAACACACAAAAAGTCAGGAGTTCAAATAAGTTTCAAAAAATGAAATCCCTTTGTAACAGACGAGTTTTCGGATGGAATCCTGATACTTTGAAAGAGATTGTCCGTTTTGTACACGAAGTGCATCCAGTTT
>NW_025229354.1:0-627 GCF_018294505.1 Triticum aestivum | reverse complement strand
ATGATATCATGCCAACTTTCAACCTTTTCAGAGTTCATTTGAAATGCTTTTCAATTTTAGGGTCTTATAGCTCAAAATATTAGTAAATGCATGAAAAATAACAAATGAAGTAAGAAAGGATTGAAAAATGATGATGTGGCTTTGAATGGTGCATTTTGAACACACAAAAAGTCAGGAGTTCAAATAAGTTTAAAAAAATGAAATCCCTTTGTAACAGACGAGTTTCCGGATGAAACCTAATACTTTGAAAGAGATTGTTCGTTTTGTACACGAAGTGCATCCAGTTTTTGCCGTAACCCTCTCAACTTTCTTGCACATGCTATGCGGATGAAATGATGATATCATGCCAACTTTCAACCTTTTCAGAGTTCATTTGAATTGCTTTTCAAATTTAGGGTCTTCTAGCTCAAAATAATTAGTAAATGCATGAAAAATAACAAATGAAGTAAGAAAGGATTGAAAAATGATGATGTGGCTTTGATTGGTGCATTTTGAACACACAAAAAGTCAGGTGTTCAAATAAGTTTAAAAAAAATGAAATCCCTTTGTAACAGACGAGTTTCCGGATGAAACCTAATACTTTGAAAGAGATTGTTCGTTTTGTACACGAAGTGCATCCAGTTTTTG
>NW_025229353.1:23349-24133 GCF_018294505.1 Triticum aestivum | reverse complement strand
TAATTAACAGAAAACAGGGTGAAAACTATCACATGAGGCCGGTAAAAATGAGGCACACTGGGTTTAGCATCATCGTCACTACAGCTGTGCGCGCGCGATAAGTCTACATATCGAGGGGGCTACTGAGCGAGGCACAAAGACACAATGTTCGAGAGAGAAACCAATTGACAGATTACAATCAGATCGAGTTGTCACCCTACTGCTATCATTGTTGGGGTGGGGGGAGGGGAAGGGAGAGAAAGACTGTGACGCCCGGATAATCAAGCTACAGTAAACCTCTGCTAATGATGCCACATCACCAGAGTTACTCTTGCTAATCTCGCGTTAGTTCGAAACCGATTCAAATTCAAATTCAAAAGAAAAGCAAACAACAAAAGTTCTCAAAAAAAATTAAAACTAAAATGTTCGGGTTGTTTCAAATAAATCGTAAGCAATTATGGTGGAGAAACCAAACTTTTATATAATGCTTAAATTAACTATAAGGATTTAAACAGTAGCAAAAACAATTAATTAAATGCCTTTTACTAATAATAAATTACTAAACTATTTTATTTTGTCACCAAACTTTTTGTGGCATTGGGGTATTTTCTAACACTAATTTAGGTACTACTTGTATATTTTATAAAACAAAAATATATAGAAAATAAATAGAAAATGATAAATAGAAAACAAATAAGAGCAAAACAAAAGGACCCCCACCACTGGGCCTCGACCCAGCTGGCCATCCAACCAGGCCGGCCCACCTAACCCTTGCTTAACCCCCTGCCTCCCCCGTGACCTAGCC
>NW_025229353.1:22700-23269 GCF_018294505.1 Triticum aestivum | reverse complement strand
TGCCCCCGACGCGGTCGCCCCCGCCCTCGCCCGGAGCCTCCGTCGGCGCTCACCGCCGCCGCCTCGTCAGGCCACCACCTCGCCGGTGTCGGTGCCGCCTCACCAGACCGCCACCTCGCCCTTGCCACCCCGCCCAGGGCTACCTCACCGCCGTCCCCAACGCCCTAGGACCGCCTTGCCGTCGCCGTTCGCCGGAACCGCGTCCTCGACCTCCCCCTCGACGGACTCCGTCAACCCTCGCCGCCCGTACCCCTGCATCGGGGGTGAGCCCCTTCCCCCCCTCCCGCTACTTTCCTCGCACACACTCGTCGCCCGTGCGTGGCCACGCGCCCGCGCTGTCCCCGTCGCGGTCACCATCCCCTCCTAGCTCCAGCGTGCACACCGCACCAGCCGTCCCCGCGTCGTCCCGCTCCTCGCGCCCACCATCGCGGTGCCCGCCCGCCTGCCTCGCGCCCCAGCCACTGCCGTCCGCGGCCACCTCCACCCGCGCCCGACCTCGGCAACCGCCGCGCCTGCCTTACTCCTCGCACCGGCCGCGGCCTCGCCTAGCGCCGCCCTTGGCCGCCGGC
>NW_025229353.1:10000-16806 GCF_018294505.1 Triticum aestivum | reverse complement strand
ATCCTTTCTTGCATTTTCATAACTCGTGAAATGCCGAGTAGGCACGAATTCCCCCAATTTGCGACCTACCATAGGATTTGTTATGTAAATAGGTATATGTTCCTTTCCATTATGAATCGCGATTGTATGGCCAACCATTGTGGGTAGAATGCTAGATGCCTAGGACCATGTTACTATTGTTTCTTTCTCCTCCTTCATATTGACCTTTTCTATCTTTGCCAATAAATGATGAGCTAAAAAAGGATTCGTTTTTTTTCGTGTCACGGCTGATTACTCCTTTTTTCCTTTTTAAAGAGTGGCATTCTATGTCCAATATCTCGATCGAAGTACGGAGGTCAGGATAAATAGAATAATGATCAATGGAAAAAAGCAAAAAATCCTTTAGTTGGATAAGGGGCGGATGTAGCCAAGTGGATCAAGGCAGTGGATTGTGAATCCACCATGCGCGGGTTCAATTCCCGTCGTTCTCCCATCGCATTATTGCAAATTCCAAAAATGCAATTTTCCATATTCCTAGTTACGTATTTACTTACGGCGACGAAGAATAAAACTATCGCTATATTTTTTCCTTTTCCTAGTTCTTCTTCCAAGCGCAGGATAACCCCAAGGGGTTGTGGTTTTTTTTTTCTACCAATGGGAGCTTTCCCTTCACCGCCCCCATGGGGGTGGTCCACAGGGTTCATAACTACCCCTCTTACTACGGGGCGTTTACCTAGCCAACACTTAGATCCGGCTCTACCCAAACTTTTTTGGTTCACCCCAACATTACCCACTTGTCCGACTGTTGCTAAGCAGTTTTGGGATACTAAACGGACCTCCCCAGATGGTAATCTTAAAGTGGCCGATTTACCCTCTTTTGCAATGAGTTTCACTACAGCACCTGCTGCTCTAGCTAATTGCCCACCCCTTCCACGTGTGATTTCTATGTTATGCATGGCCGTGCCTAAGGGCATATCGGTTGAAGTAGATTCTTCTTTTCTCTCAAAAAACCCCTTCCCAAACTGTACAAGCTTCTTCCAAAGCATACGGCTTTCTAGATGTATATGACGATCTCTAGACAGATGGATCTTATATGAATCATATGATGAAGTACCACATGAGTGGATATATAGGAAAGGAATCCAAATCTGCCGAATCGCTCATGTTATGATCTTCTACATCCTAGGTCTCTGCGTTCCGTCATCTGGCTTATGTTCTTCATGTAGCATTCAGATCGAATGACTCTATGAAATTACGTCGATACTTCCACATCTTATGGGTAACGTAGGAGACATCCCTATTTTCCCCCGGGGGTCTTAATTACCACTGCTTAGCTTTCAATTTGCCTCTGACCATCAAATTAAATGTGAATAACCCGTCCTCCTCTCTTTGAAACAAGGGGCGCTTCCGGTTCTGTGCGTGCTTCAAACAATTTTGTCTTCTCCATATTACCATATCTCTAGAGCCAATAATTTTCTATGAGGAACTACTGAACTCAATCACTTGCTGCCGTTACTCAACAGTTTTCTGTTGAGGTCTATCCCGTAGAGGTAGTCAAATTGGATCAGTGATCGATTTCTAGGTTTCGTCGTAAACCTAATTGGTTACTTCCAATTACGTAAATCAATAGTTCAAACCGCACTCAAAGAGAGGAGGACGGGTTATTCACATTTAATTTGATGGTCAGAGGCAAATTGAAAGCTAAGCAGTGGTAATTAAGACCCCCGGGGGAAAATAGGGATGTCTCCTACGTTACCCATAATATGTGGAAGTATCGACGTAATTTCATAGAGTCATTCGATCTGAATGCTACATGAAGAACATAAGCCAGATGACGGAACGCAGAGACCTAGGATGTAGAAGATCATAACATGAGCGATTCGGCAGATGTGGATTCCTTTCCTATATATCCACTCATGTGGTACTTCATCATATGATTCATATAAGATCCATCTGTCTAGAGATCGTCATATACATCTAGAAAGCCGTATGCTTTGGAAGAAGCTTGTACAGTTTGGGAAGGGGTTTTTTGAGAGAAAAGAAGAATCTACTTCAACCGATATGCCCTTAGGCACGGCCATGCATAACATAGAAATCACACGTGGAAGGGGTGGGCAATTAGCTAGAGCAGCAGGTGCTGTAGCGAAACTCATTGCAAAAGAGGGTAAATCGGCCACTTTAAGATTACCATCTGGGGAGGTCCGTTTAGTATCCCAAAACTGCTTAGCAACAGTCGGACAAGTGGGTAATGTTGGGGTGAACCAAAAAAGTTTGGGTAGAGCCGGATCTAAGTGTTGGCTCGGTAAACGCCCCGTAGTAAGAGGGGTAGTTATGAACCCTGTGGACCACCCCCATGGGGGCGGTGAAGGGAAAGCTCCCATTGGTAGAAAAAAACCCACAACCCCTTGGGGTTATCCTGCGCTTGGAAGAAGAACTAGGAAAAGGAAAAAATATAGCGATAGTTTTATTCTTCGTCGCCGTAAGTAAATACGTAACTAGGAATATGGAAAATTGCATTTTTGGAATTTGCAATAATGCGATGGGCGAACGACGGGAATTGAACCCGCGCATGGTGGATTCACAATCCACTGCCTTGATCCACTTGGCTACATCCGCCCCTTATCCAGCTAAAGGATTTTTTTCTTTTTTCCATTGATCATTATTCTATTTATTCTGACCTCCGTACTTCGATCGAGATATTGGACATAGAATGCCACTCTTTAAAAAGCAAAAAAGGAGTAATCAGCTGTGACACGAAAAAAAACGAATCCTTTTGTAGCTCATCATTTATTGGCAAAGATAGAAAAGGTCAATATGAAGGAGGAGAAAGAAACAATAGTAACGTGGTCCCGGGCATCTAGCATTCTACCCACAATGGTTGGCCATACAATCGCGATTCATAATGGAAAGGAACATATACCTATTTACATAACAAATCCTATGGTAGGTCGCAAATTGGGGGAATTCGTGCCTACTCGGCATTTCACGAGTTATGAAAATGCAAGAAAGGATACTAAATCTCGTCGTTAACTGAATTCTGAATAGAAAGATTAAGAAGAAAAAAAAGATTCAAAATAAAGTAAAGGTAGGCGGGGAATAACCTTATTTATGACAAGTTTCCTCGTAGTAACGCCAGCGAATCTCGTCAAGAACTCTTTGTGCTTTGAAAACAGACATAGGGATACGTTTTTGTGCTTTGAAAACTCTCTCGAACTTAAGTAGACGATCGGTTGGAACTTTCCTTGCGAGTTTCCTTAGCCCACTTTTCTTCTTCTTTATCCTAGGGATATACTTTACTAGTTTGAAACTTGTCATAAATAAGGTTATTCCCCGCCTACCTTTACTTTATTTTGAATCTTTTTTTTCTTCTTAATCTTTCTATTCAGAATTCAGTTAACGACGAGATTTAGTATCCTTTCTTGTATTTTCATAACTCGTGAAATGCCGAGTAGGCACGAATTCCCCCAATTTGCGACCTACCATAGGATTTGTTATGTAAATAGGTATATGTTCCTTTCCATTATGAATCGCGATTGTATGGCCAACCATTGTGGGTAGAATGCTAGATGCCCGGGACCACGTTACTATTGTTTCTTTCTCCTCCTTCATATTGACCTTTTCTATCTTTGCCAATAAATGATGAGCTACAAAAGGATTCGTTTTTTTTCGTGTCACAGCTGATTACTCCTTTTTTGCTTTTTAAAGAGTGGCATTCTATGTCCAATATCTCGATCGAAGTACGGAGGTCAGAATAAATAGAATAATGATCAATGGAAAAAAGAAAAAAATCCTTTAGCTGGATAAGGGGCGGATGTAGCCAAGTGGATCAAGGCAGTGGATTGTGAATCCACCATGCGCGGGTTCAATTCCCGTCGTTCGCCCATCGCATTATTGCAAATTCCAAAAATGCAATTTTCCATATTCCTAGTTACGTATTTACTTACGGCGACGAAGAATAAAACTATCGCTATATTTTTTCCTTTTCCTAGTTCTTCTTCCAAGCGCAGGATAACCCCAAGGGGTTGTGGGTTTTTTTCTACCAATGGGAGCTTTCCCTTCACCGCCCCCATGGGGGTGGTCCACAGGGTTCATAACTACCCCTCTTACTACGGGGCGTTTACCGAGCCAACACTTAGATCCGGCTCTACCCAAACTTTTTTGGTTCACCCCAACATTACCCACTTGTCCGACTGTTGCTAAGCAGTTTTGGGATACTAAACGGACCTCCCCAGATGGTAATCTTAAAGTGGCCGATTTACCCTCTTTTGCAATGAGTTTCGCTACAGCACCTGCTGCTCTAGCTAATTGCCCACCCCTTCCACGTGTGATTTCTATGTTATGCATGGCCGTGCCTAAGGGCATATCGGTTGAAGTAGATTCTTCTTTTCTCTCAAAAAACCCCTTCCCAAACTGTACAAGCTTCTTCCAAAGCATACGGCTTTCTAGATGTATATGACGATCTCTAGACAGATGGATCTTATATGAATCATATGATGAAGTACCACATGAGTGGATATATAGGAAAGGAATCCAAATCTGCCGAATCGCTCATGTTATGATCTTCTACATCCTAGGTCTCTGCGTTCCATCATCTGGCTTATGTTCTTCATGTAGCATTCAGATCGAATGACTCTATGAAATTACGTCGATACTTCCACATATTATGGGTAACGTAGGAGACATCCCTATTTTCCCCCGGGGGTCTTAATTACCACTGCTTAGCTTTCAATTTGCCTCTGACCATCAAATTAAATGTGAATAACCCGTCCTCCTCTCTTTGAAACAAGGGGCGCTTCCGGTTCTGTGCATGCTTCAAACAATTTTGTCTTCTCCATATTACCATATCTCTAGAGCCAATAATTTTCTATGAGGAACTACTGAACTCAATCACTTGCTGCCGTTACTCAACAGTTTTCTGTTGAGGTCTATCCCGTAGAGGTAGTCAAATTGGATCAGTGATCGATTTCTAGGTTTCGTGGTAAACCTAATTGGTTACTTCCAATTACGTAAATCAATAGTTCAAACCGCACTCAAAGGTAGGGCATTTCCCATTGATATAGGAACTTTTGTACCAGAAACAATAGTATCTCCAATTATAGCCCCTCTGGGATGTAAAATATATCTCTTCTCACCATCCCCATAGTGTATGAGACAAATGTATGCATTTCGATTAGGGTCGTATTCTATGGTTACGATTCTACCAGATATGTCTTTTTGATTCTGTCGAAAATCTATTTTACGGTATAGGCGCTTATGACCTCCCCCTCTATGCCTTGCGGTAATGATTCCTCTAGAATTACGACCTTTACCACAACGGTGCCGTCCATGGATCAAATTATTTCGTGGATTGGATTTCACTTGCCTATCTACGGTTCCCTTGCGTGTGCTTGGGATAGGTGTTTTGTATAAATGTTTCGCCGTATTATTAAGTATTCTCCTTTAGTTTTTTCTCTATCTAGAAGTGGAATAGAATAACCCGGTTGAAGGGTAATGATCATACATCTGTAATGCATTGTATGGCCCAGAAGAGGTCCTATTCTTCTACCTTTTCCAGGTAGTCGATGGCTATTCACAGCTACCACCTTAACACCAAAGAAGAGTTCGACCCAATGCTTTATTTCTATCTTAGTGAATCCCGATTCGACATTAAAAGTATATTGATTCTTTCCCAATAAACGAAGACTTTTTTCTGTAAATACTGCATATTTGATTCCATCCATAAATCGACTTTCCCTCCTATGCTCTGAGTTCCAGTATCGATAAGAATTTGAGTTCTTATTGTTCTTATGTTATGGTATGAATATACCATACCAATTCGTTATGTATGGACGATGGATGAGATTCCATGGATAGAGAGCCAGTTCCAATAGACTTATGGAATGTTCCCGTTCGTGTGCATCCAGCAGGAATTGAACCCGCAAATTTACCAATTATGAGTTGGGCGCTTTAACCATTCAGCCATGGATGCTTAACAGGGATCATCGTACATCGTAAATAACCAATTTTCATATAGAAAGACATATCATAGAAAAATGAAATCGAAAATATTCCGAGATGGCAAATATTCGGAGATGACTATGAAAACACCTCTCTGGATCCTCGAATTGAATGAGAGATTGAGAGGGATCAAGAATCCTAATTCTCGCTATTTGGAATGGATCCAATTCTATTGAGTCTGACTCATAGTGATCATTTCTCTTTAGCAAAGAATGACCTTGGTTATCAAAGGATTCAACAACGGGGATCCATTTACTTATGATACCTAGTTGGCATTGATAACAAGGATCTAATGAATTATGAGTTTAATAGATCCTCTTTAGCAGAAAGACGTATATTCCTTGATCATTAACAGACAATAACTTATTCCCAAACCTCGTGTGGGACTAATCGTTTTCATTTACCATCTCATGGAAAACCCTTTTCGTTCCGCTTAGCCCTATCGGGTATTTTAGTGATAGGTTATGTAGGAACTGGACGATCCTATTTGGTCAAATACCTAACAAAAAATTACGATTTTCCTTTCATTAAGGTACGAGGGCTTCTTATTCCACAAGAACGAAAGCACCTTTTCATTCTTTCATATACTAGGGGTTTTTACTTGGAAAAGACAATGTTCCATACTAAAGGATTCGGGTCCATAACCACGAGTTCCAGTGCACTAGATCTTGTAGCACTTAGCAACGAAGCCCTATCCATTAGTATTCCACATAAGAAATCCATTCTAGAACAAAATACAATTAGATTAGCTCTTCATAGACAAACTTGGGGTTTGCGAGCCAAGGTAAGATCGGCTCGGGATCATGGGACCCTTTTCTATCAGATGGGAG
>NW_025229352.1:23261-24137 GCF_018294505.1 Triticum aestivum | reverse complement strand
CCATTCAAAGCGACGTCATCAATTTTCAACACTTTCTCACATCATTTGCTATTTTTTAGTCATTTGCCGATTTGTTTAGAGAGCTAAATGACCGTGAAATTGAAAATCACTACAAAATGAACTCTGAAAATGTCGAAACTTGGCATGGTATCATCATTTCACCCACATAGCATGTGCAAAAGAGTAGAGAGGGTTACGGCAAAAACTGGACGCACTTCCTGTAAAACTGGACAATCCCTTTCGGAGTATCAGGGTCTCGGACGAGAACTCATCTGTTACACTGGCACTTCATTTTTTTAAACTTATTACAACTCCAGACTTTTTTTGCGTTCCGCATGCACCATTCAAAGCGACGTCATCAATTTTCAACACTTTCTGACATCATTTGCTATTTTTCAGTCATTTACCGATTTGTTTAGAGAGCTAAATGACCGTGAAATTGAAAATCACTACAAAATGAACTCTGAAAATGTCTAAACTTGGCATGGTATCATCAGTTCACCAACATAGCATGTGCAAAAGAGTAGAGAGGGTTACGGCAAAAACTGGACGCACTTCGTGTACAAACTAGACAATCTCTTTCGGAGTATCAGGGTTTCGGACTTGAACTCATCTGTTACACTGGCACTTCATTTTTTTAAACATATTACATATCCAGACTTTTTTGCGTTCCGCACGCACCATTCAAAGCGACGTCATCAGTTTTTAAAACTTTCTGACATCATTTGCTATTTTTTAGTCATTTACCGATTTGTTTACAGAGCTAAATGACCGTGAAGCTGAAAATCACTACAAAATGAACTCTGAAAATGTCGAAACTTGGCATGGTATCATCATTTCACCCACATAGCATGTGCAAAATAGTAGAGAGGGTTA
>NW_025229352.1:21356-23243 GCF_018294505.1 Triticum aestivum | reverse complement strand
TGTACAAACTGGACAATCTCTTTCGGAGTATCAGGGTTTCGGACGAGAACTCATCTGTTACATTGGCACTTCATTTTTTTAAACTTATTACAACTCCAGACTTTTTTTGCGTCCCGTACGCACCATTCAAAGAGACGTCATCAATTTTCAACACTTTCTGACATCATTTGCTATTTTTTAGTCATTTACCGATTTTTTTAGAGAGCTAAATGACCGTGAAATTGAAAATCACTACAAAATGAACTCTGAAAATGTCGAAACTTGGCATGGTATCATCATTTCACCCACATAGCATGTGCAAAAGAGTAGAGAGGGTTACGGCAAAAACTGGACGCACTTCGTGTACAAACTGGACAGTCTCTTTCGAAGCATGAGGGTTTCTGACGAGAACTCATCTGTTACATGGGCACTTCATTTTTTAAAACTTATTACAACTCCAGAATTTTTTGCGTTCCGTACGCACCATTCAAAGCGACGTCCTCAATTTTCAACACTTTCTCACATCATTTGCTATTTTTCAGTCATTTACTGATTTGTTTAGACAGCTAAATGACCGTGAAATTGAAAATCACTACAATGGGAACTCTGAAAATGTCGAAACTTGGCATGGTATCATCATTTCACCCACATAGCATGTGCAAAAGAGTAGAGAGGGTTAAGGCAAAAACTGGACGCACTTCGTGTACAAACTGGACAATCTCTTTCGAAGTATCGAGGTTTCTGACGAGAACTCATTTGTTACATGGGCACTTCATTTTTTTAAACTTATTACATATCCAGACTTTTTTGCGTTCCGTATGCACCATTCAAAGCAACGTCATCAATTTTCAACACTTTCTGACATCATTTGCTATTTTTTAGTCATTTACCGATTTGTTTACAGAGCTAAATGATCGTGAAATTGAAAATCACTACAAAATGAACTCTGAAAATGTCGAAACTTGGCATGGTATCATCATTTCACCCACATAGCATGTGTAAAAGAGTAGAGAGGGTTACGGCAAAAACTGGATGCACTTCGTGTACAAACTGGACAATCTCTTTCGGAGTATCAGGGTTTCGGACGAGAACTCATGTGTGACACTGACCCTTCATTTTTTTAAACTTATTACAACTCCAGACTTTTTTTGCGTTCCGTACGCACCATTCAAAGCGACGTCATCAATTTTCAACACTTTTTGACATCATTTGCTATTTTTCAGTCATTTACCGATTTGTTTAGAGAGCTAAATGACCGTGAAATTGAAAATCACTACAAAATGAACTCTGAAAATGTCGAAACTTCGCATGGTATCCTCATTTCACCCACATAGCATGTGCAAAAGAGTAGAGAGGGTTACGGCAAAAACTGGACGCACTTCGTGTACAAACTGGACAGTCTCTTTCGAAGCATGAGGGTTTCTGACGAGAACTCATCTGTTACATGGGCACTTCATTTTTTAAAACTCATTAAAACTCCAGACTTTTTTGCGTTCCGTACGCACCATTCAAAGCGACGTCCTCAATTTTCAACACTTTCTCACATCATTTGCTATTTTTCAGTCATTTACTGATTTGTTTAGACAGCTAAATGACCGTGAAATTGAAAATCACTATAATGTGAACTCTGAAAATGTCGAAACTTGGCATGGTATCATCATTTCACCCACATAGCATGTGCAAAAGAGTAGAGAGGGTTAAGGCAAAAACTGGACGCACTTCGTGTACAAACTGGACAATCTCTTTCGAAGTATCAAGGTTTCTGACGAGAACTCATTTGTTACATGGGCACTTCATTTTTTTAAACTTATTACATATCCAGACTTTTTTGCGTTCCGTACGCACCATTCAAAGCAACGTCATCAATTTTCAACACTTTCTGACATCATTTGCTATTTTTTAGTCATT
>NW_025229352.1:16696-18152 GCF_018294505.1 Triticum aestivum | reverse complement strand
CTGGACGCACTTCGTGTACAAACTGGACAAGCTCTTTCGGAGTATTAGGGTTTCGGACGAGAACTCATCTTTTACACTGGCACTTCATTTTTTTAAACTTATTACAACTCCAGACTTTTTTATCGTTCCGTACGCACCATTCAAAGCGACGTCATCAATTTTCAACACTTTCTGACATAATTTGCTATTTTTCAGTCATTTACCGATTTGTTTACAGAGCTAAATGACCGTGAAATTGAAAATCACTACAAAATGAACTCTGAAAATGTCGAAACATGGCATGGTATCATCATTTCACCCACGTAGCATGTGCAAAAGAGTAGAGAGGGTTACGGAAAAAACTGGACGCACTTCGTGTACAAACTGGAGAATCTCTTTCGAAGTATCAGGGTTTCTGACGAGAACTCATCTGTTACATGGGCACTTCATTTTTTTAAACTTATTACAACTCTAGACCTTTTTGCGTTCCGTACACACCATTCAAAGCGACGTCCTCAATTTTCAACACTTTCTCACAACATTTGCTATTTTTCAATCATTTACCGATTTGTTTAGAGAGCTAAATGACCGTGAAATTGAAAATCACTACAAAATGAACTCTGAAAATGTCGAAACTTGGCATGGTATCATCATTTCACCCACATAGCATGTGCAAAAGAGTAGAGAGGGTTACGGCAAAAACTGGACGCACTTCGTGTACAAACTGGACAATCTCTTTCGGAGTATCAGGGTTTCGGACGAGAACTCATCTATTACACTGGCACTTCAGTTTTTTAAACTTATTACAACTCCAGACTTTTTTTGCGTTCCGTACGCACCATTCAAAGCAACGTCATCAATTTTCAACACATTCTCACATCATTTGCTATTTTTCAGTCATTTCCCGATTTGTTTAGAGAGCGAAATGACCATGAAATTGAAAATCACTACAAAATGAACTCTGAAAATGTCGAAACTTGGCATGGTATCATCATTTCACCCACATAGCATGTGCAAAAGAGTATAGAGGGTTACGGCAAAAACTAGACGCACTTCGTGTACAAACTGGACAATCTCTTTCGAAGAATCAAGGTTTCTGACGAGAACTCATCTGTTACATGGGCACCTCATTTTTTTAAACTTATTACATATCCAGATTTTTTTGCGTTCCGTACGCACCATTCAAAGCAACGTCATCAATTTTCAAAACTTTCTGACATCATTTGCTATTTTTTAGTCATTTACCGATTTGTTTACAGAGCTAAATGACCGTGAAATTGAAAATCACTACAAAATGAACTCTGAAAATGTCGAAACTTGGCATGGTATCATCATTTCACCCACATAGGATGTGCAAAAGAGTAGAGAGGGTTACGGCAAAAACTGGAGGCACTTCGTGTACAAACTGGACAATCTCATTCGGAGTATCAGGGTTTCGGACGAGAACTCATCTGTTACACTGGCACTTCATTTTTTT
>NW_025229352.1:14121-16444 GCF_018294505.1 Triticum aestivum | reverse complement strand
TATGCACCATTCAAAGCAACGTCATCAATTTTCAACACTTTCTGACATCATTTGCTATTTTTTAGTCATTTACCGATTTGTTTACAGAGCTAAATGATCGTGAAATTGAAAATCACTACAAAATGAACTCTGAAAATGTCGAAACTTGGCATGGTATCATCATTTCACCCACATAGCATGTGTAAAAGAGTAGAGAGGGTTACGGCAAAAACTGGATGCACTTCGTGTACAAACTGGACAATCTCTTTCGGAGTATCAGGGTTTCGGACGAGAACTCATGTGTGACACTGACCCTTCATTTTTTTAAACTTATTACAACTCCAGACTTTTTTTGCGTTCCGTACGCACCATTCAAAGCGACGTCATCAATTTTCAACACTTTTTGACATCATTTGCTATTTTTCAGTCATTTACCGATTTGTTTAGAGAGCTAAATGACCGTGAAATTGAAAATCACTACAAAATGAACTCTGAAAATGTCGAAACTTCGCATGGTATCCTCATTTCACCCACATAGCATGTGCAAAAGAGTAGAGAGGGTTACGGCAAAAACTGGACGCACTTCGTGTACAAACTGGACAGTCTCTTTCGAAGCATGAGGGTTTCTGACGAGAACTCATCTGTTACATGGGCACTTCATTTTTTAAAACTCATTAAAACTCCAGACTTTTTTGCGTTCCGTACGCACCATTCAAAGCGACGTCCTCAATTTTCAACACTTTCTCACATCATTTGCTATTTTTCAGTCATTTACTGATTTGTTTAGACAGCTAAATGACCGTGAAATTGAAAATCACTATAATGTGAACTCTGAAAATGTCGAAACTTGGCATGGTATCATCATTTCACCCACATAGCATGTGCAAAAGAGTAGAGAGGGTTAAGGCAAAAACTGGACGCACTTCGTGTACAAACTGGACAATCTCTTTCGAAGTATCAAGGTTTCTGACGAGAACTCATTTGTTACATGGGCACTTCATTTTTTTAAACTTATTACATATCCAGACTTTTTTGCGTTCCGTACGCACCATTCAAAGCAACGTCATCAATTTTCAACACTTTCTGACATCATTTGCTATTTTTTAGTCATTTACCGATTTGTTTACAGAGCTAAATGACCGTGAAACTGAAAATCACTACAAAATGAACTCTGAAAATGTCGAAACTTGGCATGGTATCATCATTTCACCCACATAGCATGTGCAAAAGAGTAGAGAGGGTTACGGCAAAAACTGGACGCACTTCGTGTACAAACTGGACAATCTCTTTCGGAGTATCAGGGTTTCGGACGAGAACTCATCTTTTACACTGGCACTTCATTTTTTAAACTTATTACAACTCCAGACTTTTTTGCGTCCCGTACGCACCATTCAAAGCGACGTCATCAATTTTCAACACTTTCTGACATCATTTGCTATTTTCAGTCATTTACCGATTTTTTTAGAGAGCTAAATGACCGTGAAATTGAAAATCAGTACAAAATGAACTCTGAAAATGTCGAAACTTGGCATGGTATCATCATTTCACCCACATACAATGTGCAAAAGAGTAGAGAGGGTTACGGCAAAAACTGGACGCACTTCGTGTACGAACTGGACAATCTCTTTCGAAGTATCAGGGTTTCTGACGAGAACTCATCTGTTACATGGGCACTTCATTTTTTTAAACTTATTACAACCCCAGACTTTTTTGCGTTCCGTACGCACCATTCAACGCGACGTCATCAATTTTCAACACTTTCTCACATCATTTGCTATTTTTCAGTCATTTACTGATTTGTTTAGAGAGCTAAATGACCGTGAAATTGAAAATCACTACAAAATGAACTCTGAAAATGTCGAAACTTGGCATGGTATCATCATTTCACCCACATAGCATGTGCAAAAGAGTAGAGAGGGTTACGGCAAAAACTGGACGCACTTCGTGTACAAACTGGACAATCTCTTTCGGAGTATTAGGGTTTCGGACGAGAACTCATCTTTTACACTGGCACTTCATTTTTTTAAACTTATTACAACTCCAGACTTTTTTATCGTTCCGTACGCACCATTCAAAGCGACGTCATCAATTTTCAACACTTTCTGACATCATTTGCTATTTTTCAGTCATTTACCGATTTGTTTAGAGAGCTAAATGACCGTGAAATTGAAAATCAGTACAAAATGAACTCTAAAAATGTCGAAACTTGGCATGGTATCATCATTTCACCCACATAGCATGTGCAAAAGAGTAGAGAGGGTTACGGCAAAAACTGGATGCACTTCGTGTACAAACTGGACAATCTCTTTCGGAGTATCAGGGTTTCGGACGAGAACTCATCTGT
>NW_025229352.1:9500-10372 GCF_018294505.1 Triticum aestivum | reverse complement strand
TTGCGTCCCGTACGCACCATTCAAAGCGACGTCATCAATTTTCAACACTTTCTGACATCATTTGCTATTTTTCAGTCATTTACCAATTTTTTTAGAGAGCTAAATGACCGTGAAATTGAAAATCAGTACAAAATGAACTCTGAAAATGTCAAAACTTGGCATGGTATCATCATTTCACCCACATAGCATGTGCAAAAGAGTAGAGAGGGTTACGGCAAAAACTGGACGCACTTCGTGTACAAACTGGACAATCTCTTTCGAAGTATCAGGGTTTCTGACGAGAACTCATCTGTTACATCGGCACTTCATTTTTTTAAACTTATTACAACTCCAGACTTTTTTGCGTTCCGTACGCACCATTCAAAGCAACGTCATCAATTTTCAACACTTTCTCACATCATTTGCTATTTTTCTGTCATTTACCGATTTGTTTAGAGAGCTAAATTACCGTGAAATTGAAAATCACTACAAAATGAACTCTGAAAATGTCGAAACTTGGCATGGTATCATCATTTCACCCACATAGCATGTGCAAAAGAGTAGAGAGGGTTACGGCAAAAACTGGACGCACTTCGTGTACAAACTGGACAATCTCTTTCGGAGTATCAGGGTTTCGGACGAGAACTCATCTGTTACACTGGCACTTCATTCTTTTAAACTTATTACAACTCCAGACTTTTATTGCGTCCCGTACGCACCATTCAAAGCGACGTCATCAATTTTCAACACTTTCTGACATCATTTGCTATTTTTCAGTCATTTACCAATTTTTTTAGAGAGCTAAATGACCGTGAAATTGAAAATCAGTACAAAATGAACTCTGAAAATGTCAAAACTTGGCATGGTATCATCATTTCACCCACATAGCATGT
>NW_025229352.1:0-1016 GCF_018294505.1 Triticum aestivum | reverse complement strand
AAACATATTACAACTCCAGACTTTTTTGCGTTCCGTACGCACCATTCAAAGCGACGTCCTCAATTTTCAACACTTTCTCACATCATTTGCTATTTTTCAGTCATTTACTGATTTGTTTATACAGCTAAATGACCGTGAAATTGAAAATCACTACAAAATGAACTCTGAAAATGTCGAAACTTGGCATGGTATCATCATTTCACCCACATTGCATGTGCAAAAGAGTAGAGAGGGTTACGGCAAAAACTGGACGCACTTCATGTACAAACTGGACAATCTCTTCGGAGTATCAGGGTTTTGGACGAGAACTCATCTGTTACACTGGCACTTCATTTTTTTAAACTTATTACAACTCCAGACATTTTTTGCGTCCCGTACGCACCATTCAAGGCGACGTCATCAATTTTCAACACTTTTTGACATCATTTGCTTTTTTTCAGTCATTTACCGATTTGTTTAGAGAGCTAAATGACCGTGAAATTGAAAATCACTACAAAATGAACTCTGAAAATGTCGAAACTTGGCATGGTATCATCATTTCACCCACATAGCATGTGCAAAAGAGTAGAGAGGGTTACGGCAAAAACTGGACGCACTTCGTGTACAAACTGGACAATCTCTTTCGAAGTATTAGGGTTTCTAATGAGAACTCATCTGTTACATGGCACTTCATTTTTTTAAACTTATTACAACTCCAGACTTTTTTGCGTTCCGTACGCACCATTCAAAGCGACGTCATCAATTTTCAACACTTTCTCACATTATTTGCTATTTTTCAGTCATTTACCGATTTGTTTACAGAGCTAAATGACCGTGAAATTGAAAATCACTACAAAATGAACTCTGAAAATGTCGAAACTTGGCATGGTATCATCATTTCACCCACATAGCATGTGCAAAAGAGTAGAGAGGGTTACGGCAAAAACTGGACGCACTTCGTGCACAAACTGGACAATCTCTTTCGGAGTATCAGGGTTTCGGACGAGAACTCATCTTTTACACTGGCACTTCATTTT
>NW_025229351.1:19076-24183 GCF_018294505.1 Triticum aestivum | reverse complement strand
TGGAGTGACGATGTGGAGCGTCCGAGTGAAGTAGACGCGTGCCGCGGAGTGGCGACGCGCGGGCGTCCGAGTGATGTGCACGTATCCCGCGGAGTGGCGATGCACGGGGCGGCCAATTGATGATGATGTGTGCAACTGAGCGTTGGCATGCTGGCGGCCTAGTGGCGGCATGCAGGCGACCGAGTGGCAATGATCCCATTTGGTCCGAGCGAACTAGTCTCGTTCGAGTGGTCATGCCGACTGAAGGGAGTTGTTGCCGAGTGGATGATGCCGGAGGGAGAAGCTGTTGAGCATGGTGGCATGGCCAACTCCTAGTCCACACATTGTGTCGGGTTTGTGCCTCCAGCGCGGGAGACGCTGTCGTGTGTGGGGACCGAGCCAGCTTCTGGTTGCGGCGGTGTGGTGTTGACTCCAGTGTATAGGCTATCGCCGACGGCAAAAACGACAAATTTGACCTATGAACAAAAAGAATTTACAAAATGAACTGTGCTTGAAAAAATTCCATTCCGTTGACCCTTTCGTGTGACGCCCGACCGTCAGGCGCCACACTACATCATGCAGCGCCTGACTAACCGGCGCTACACGCCTATCTAGCGTCACACTCCAAACTATCTAAAAATTGATAAGTCAGTGTGCAACACCTATACACTAGGCGCTGCACTATTTGCATTATCCGTGCCACGCTTTAATTTTTTGTACCGTGGTAGAGACAGGTCTGCCGCTGCTACGGGATGCTCAACAGCGTAACTTGGCTTTTGTCAGTGATTGTACATGCATGCTCTACTACTAGCTCCTATAGTATGCTAGCCGGCTAGGCTGGATGAGGTTTACTTTATCTTTTTCTTGTTTCTCCAGTAGATGTGTGCTCCCCTCCCACGTACGGCCCTACAACATCTTTTTCGGTTTCATCAACTCTTGGATGTTTCTGCCCTCTCTTTATCACTATTGCCGTTTGCTACATAATCTGATTCTAATTCTATCTATCTACATTACACACTCTGCACCGCTGCATACATGCAATTAGTGCAGTGCCTATGGTTAGTGTAACGCCTAGTTCTTAGGCGTTGCACACTGACTTAGTAATTTTTTATGTATTTTGGAGTGCGACGCTAGCCAGATGTGTAGTGCCTAGCTGGCAGGCGCTACACGGTGAAATGTGATGCCTAGCTGTCGGGCGCTACACGAAAGGGTCAGCGGAGTGAAAAAATTTCAAAGACAATTCATTTTATGATTTTTTTTGTCCACAGGTCAAATTTGTCGCTTTTGCCATCGGCGAGTGCTTGGCACCGGACGTATAGGCTGGACCAAAAGCTCGTAATTCATGAGCTTAATGAGCGCTCGATAGTTCGGCTCGTTAAACTCGTAGCTCGCTTCTTAATGAACAGAGCCAATCATTGATTCCAGCTCGTTAAGCTTAACGAGCTTAATGAGCGAGCTAGTAGCTCGTTAAGCTCGTTAGTAACAACACAACACATATTCTTGTCTTACGTGACAAACTTTTGTAGAACCTTAGCCCATCTATTCAATCTAATCGACATATGAGGCAACAAAATACTGCATTTCTTTTTGTAGTCACCATATTTCATCTTGAAAACCATACCTGCACATTCATCCTGTATATCGTAACACATTATAATATGTTAACGAGCGCTCACGAGCGCTCACGAGCTTAACGAGCTTCAAACGAGCCGAGCCGAGCAGGGTTTTCTACTCGTTAATCTTAACGATTTTAACGAGCCGAGCCTTAACGAACACAAGCTTAACAAGTAACGAGCCGAGCTGCTCGTTAGTCCACCCCTAACCGGACGGAGGAACTGCCGGGGCATCGTGCCGGAGACCGTTGGTCGCCGGGATTCGCCCATGCCTGCCGCTTCACATGCTGTTACATGCATTGATGGAGTTCACCACGTCCAAATTAAAACCTGTACACGCATGCAAAAGACTTAATTAGCGGTAATTAAGAAGTGTTAAGGCCGATATAGAATGCGATGGAAGTTTCGGTCATTTACCTCCTGCAGGCAGTTTATTTCCACGTCGTGGGAGGTCCACTGCCCATTCAAGTCCAGCGATCTGGACCAGGCGACGCTGGTGGAGATGACCTGTAGTCAATTGCCCACGTCCAGAGTCTGCATGCAAGAGGTGTCAGTGTTAATTAGGCAACAATTAAAAGCGATTCTGCATGCAAGTAGGAGTTTCCTTTCCCACGGATTGCTTTTCCCACTGCATACAGTTTCGTTTCAATACGGGAGGGAACTGAATTTAGGAGGAGAGTTAGAGGAGCCCGGAGGAGAGCTCTGCTGCTGGCCGGAACCAGACGGCGGCCGAGAGGTGGCGATGAGGAGGATGAGCAGCTGGCTGCAGTCCAGTCGCGGGCCGGCGCGAGTGCTGGTGGTCGTGTTTCACTGCTCGGGGAGCCGGAGCTGTGCACAGGTTAGAGTCGTGCTTCGACGCGTGCGGAGCTAAGTCGAGTGCCGTCAGTCGGGCCTTGTCGCCTGAGGAGCCGGTCGACCGGATCACCGGTAGACGCATCTAACTGGCCGGGGAACAAGGCCTAGCGTTAGCGGCTGTGCGTGTGTGCACGCTAGGCGATGGCGTCGCCGATGAGCACGCGAGATGATGATGGGTGGACGACGACGCTTCATCGTCCGGGAGCTGAGCCACCAATCGAAACAAAGGGAGGCGTCCTTTTGTATGAGCTCGTGTGCATACATAAAAGAACAAAGCATAGTTAGATTGTTGCAATGTTTGACTGTAAAGAGGATAAGTTGAGATGAGCAACTCCCTGATCCTTTTGTATGATGAGCCGTATTTCATGTGATGGCTGGAATTTCAATAGTCAAAATTGGTAGCGGAAGATTGTTTGATCTGGGGACATTATCCCAAGAAAGCTTGGGTTGCCTGTAGAAATTAGTGTGTCGCCGGTGATTCAAGAAAAAACCATCTGCATCATGGTTCGATAGACGCCATGCCCCACGGTGGGCGCCAACTGTCGTGGGAACGATTCCGACAATAAAAGGAGCATGATCTATCGAGGTGACACGGTGGTATTAGCGAGTTCGGGCCTCTCACGGTGGAGATAACAGCCCTACGTCTCGTGCTCTAGAGAGGCTTTGTTTTATCTGAGTATGTATCCGGAGATTACAATGTATGTGAGAGAGAGGAGAACGAATCCCCATGCCTGAGCTAAGTCCTGAGACTAGTGAGAGAGAGAGAGGGAGCTAGGAGGAGAAGAATGAGGCCCCCCAAGTCTAGTGGTGGGGGATGGCTTATATAGAGTGTGCCACCCCTCCCCCTCCTATGTTATACAAAGTGGGGCGTTGATGTCATAATGTCAGTCTGCTACTAAGATATGCCTCGAGTGCCTTGTCGACCGTTGGTCTTCGCATATCTGAGTGTGATCAGGTACTCCGAGTGGAATGAGTTCGTCGAGTGGAGTGCTATGCTCCGAGTGGTTGTTGCTGTCCGAGTGACTTGATGGTCATCCGAGTGGATGGTTTGTCGATATGACATTTATCTGGACCCACCTGATGTGTGGACCCCATGCTTTAATATATTTCGACCCTTCGTTGGCCTACCTGTTATGTGTGTCCCCAACAGGGGGCACCCCTAGGCTTGTGGGCCCCTCGTGGCACCTCTTAACCTAATTCCATCTCTATAAATTCTCAAATATTCCCCTGACATCAGAGAGCCACCCGAAATTCCTTTTTTGCCACCGCAAGTTTCTGTTCTCACGAGATCCCATCTGGAGGCCGTCTCCGGTACTCCACCAGAGGGGGAATCACTCACGGAGGGGCTCTACATCAACCTTGCTGCACTTCTAATGATGTGCGAATAGTTTACCAGAGACATACGGGTCCATAGTTAGCAGCTAGATGGCTCTCTCTCTCTCTCTCTCTCTCTCTCTCTCTCTCTCTCTCTTTGATCTTCAATACAATGTTCGCCTCGATGTTCTTGGGGTTCCATTCGATGTAATCACTTTTAGCTATGTGTTTGTTGGGATCCGATGAATTGTCAGTTTATGAAAAGATTATCCATGAATGTTATCTGAGTCTTCTTTGAACTCTTTTATTCATGCTTATTATATCTTTGTATTTCTTTCCGATCTATTGATTTGGTTGGCCAACTGGATTGATTTTTTCTTGCAATGGGAGAGGTGCTTTATGATGGGTTCGATCTTGCGGTGCTCAATCCCAGTGACAGAAAGGGACATGACACGTATTTGTATTATTTCCATTAAGGATAAAAAGATGGGGTTTATTCATGCATGAGTTTACTTCGTCTACATCATGTCATCTTGCTTGAGGCGTAACTCCGTTCTTTATGAACTTAGTACTCCAGATGCATGCTGGATAGCAGTCGATGTGTGGAGTAATAGTAGTAGATGCACGCAGGATTCAGTCTACTTGTATCACATGTGATTCCTATATACATGATCTTTGTCTTGGATATTGTCATGGTTATTTGTTTTTCTATCAATTGCCCAACAGTAATTCGTTTACCCACCGTATGCTATTTTCAAAAGAGGAGCCTCTAGTGAAAACTATGGCCCCCGGGTCTACTTTTATCATATATTAAAATCCTTAAAATACCTTGCCGCAATTTTAGTTTTTTTTTGTAGTTTTGTTCTATCTATCTACCAATCACTACACAATTTAATCTTGCAAGTAACCGCTGAGGGATTGACAACCCCTTGTTTGCGCTGGGTGCAAGGATTTGATATTTTGTGTGCAGGTGCTGCTAACGAGGTGTTGCGTGATTATCCTACTAGTTGATAACCTTGGTTCTTAACTGAGGTAAATACTTGTCTCTACTGTATTGCATCATCCTTTCCTTTTCAAGGAAATCCCAACGCAGCTCACAAGTAGCAAGAAGGCGTGGGTTTCCTTGGATCGAGTGACCCAGGTCTCCTGGGGTTCGAAGACCTGCC
This sequence comes from Triticum aestivum, assembly GCF_018294505.1. Taxonomy (NCBI): domain Eukaryota; kingdom Viridiplantae; phylum Streptophyta; class Magnoliopsida; order Poales; family Poaceae; genus Triticum; species Triticum aestivum. The sequence goes on along the minus strand of NW_025229351.1, from coordinate 19,256 downwards.
TTGCCCTTTTGGACCTTATACCCCTTGGGGATCACCACGTGCGGTTCCACGACTAGGAGGGCCGTGAGCAGGGGGATCTCTCCCCCTCGGGTAGTGGCGCACCCGTTGCGCTTTGCTGGTCCACTTCTGCAAGCATAAAGGTCAACTGATTAGTCGAGGTCTACATCGTAGAGTATAAAG
>NW_025229351.1:17119-18234 GCF_018294505.1 Triticum aestivum | reverse complement strand
TGTGCATTAGCAGATTACCTCGAGGGCGTCGTAGCCGGCTTTGAATCCGAGGTCGCGCCCTTCCGAAGGGAATTCGTTCTCAGACGACTTGAACAGTCGCGTCCACATTCTGGCCAAGGTGGAGCATAAGAAGTGGAGAACGACCCCTGCATCCTCGGACTTGTGCTCCCACATTGGGGTGCCCCGGAGTTGGAGTGGAAGGGTGCGGCAGTGGAGCATGACGTTTACCACGTCTGCCAGCTGGAGGTTCTTCTGGTCAGACCACCACTGGATCTTCTTGATCAGTGCCTTCACCTCCCCCGGGTCCTCCAGCCGATGCCCTTCTTCTTCCAGGACACGAGTTTCCTCGGGGGCCCAACGCTCGGACCTCGGCCTGGCCAGCGGTGAGCGGCTCAGTGATGTAAAACCACTCACGCTGCCGTTCTTTGATGGTCTCTATGAAAGCGCCCTTGAACCAGTCGACCTTCTGGTTCTTGCTCATCATGGCACGTCCACACACTAGTAGAAAACAGGGCTTTCGTTCGGGCATGGCAAGCCCATTAGTCCCGGTTCAGTCATGAACCGGGACCCATGGGGCCATTCGTCCCGGTTTCGTGACCCCAGGGGGCCGGCCGGGGCCTCGTGGGCATTGGTCCCGGTTCGTATGGATCCATTTGTCCCGGTTCTAGGCACGAACTGGGACCAATGGTCCTCGCTCCTGGCCCACAACCATTGGTCCCGGTTCGTGGCTCGAACCGGGGCAGAAGGCTGAGCTTTAGTCCTGGTTTCTACCACGAACCGGGACAAATGAGTTGCCTATATATACCCCATCGCCACAGCAGAGCACTCCATAGTGCTCTGTTTTTTCTGGCCGGCGAGGGGAGGGCATTTGGGTGCTCTAGCTCACCTCCTATGCACATGAGGTGTTCGATGAAATGTCCGAGCCACACTAGTTAATCTTTCTCCTCTCGAAACTCGACCTCCGAGCTCCATTTTCCCCGAGATTTGTCTAGGTTTAGCGGTCCGTCACGTCCCGTCCCCGTCTTCACCGCCGTCGATCGCCCGCGCCGATCTCGTCGCCAGCACCACCGTGGTGAGCCTCTTGTTCTTATCTTCTTTATGAAAGAAATTTTTTT
>NW_025229351.1:11604-16496 GCF_018294505.1 Triticum aestivum | reverse complement strand
GCATGCCCGGTATGCGGTGCATTGCGGTATAAGATCAGACGAGATGACCCTGGTGATGTTGACGGCGAGCCCCCCAGGAAGAGGGTTCCTGCGAAGGTGATGTGGTATGCTCCTATAATACCACGGTTGAAACGTCTGTTCAGAAACGAAGAGCATGCCAAGTTGATGCGATGGCATAGTGAGGACCGTAAGAAAGACGGGAAGTTGAGAACACCCGCTGACGGGTCGCAGTGGAGAAAAATCGAGAAAAGTACTGGGCTGAGTTTGGAGCTGACCCAAGGAATGTATGGTTTGGTTTAAGCGCGGATGGCGTTAATCCTTTCGGGGAGCAGAGCAGCAATCACAGCACCTGGCCCGTGACTCTATGTATGTATAACCTTCCTCCTTGGATGTGCATGAAGCGAAAGTTTATTATGATGCCAGTTCTCATCCAAGGCCCTAAGCAACCCGGCAACGACATTGATGTGTACCTAAGGCCATTAGTTGAAGAACTTTTACAGCTGTGGAATGGAAACGGTGTACGTACGTGGGATGAGCACAAACAGGAGGAATTTAACCTGCCCGCGTTGCTGTTTGTAACCATCAACGATTGGCCCGCTCTCAGTAACCTTTCAGGACAGACAAACAAGGGATACCACGCATGCACGCACTGTTTAGATGACACTGAAAGTATATACCTGGACAAAAGCAGGAAGAATGTGTACCTGGGCCATCGTCGATTTCTTCCGACCAACCATCAATGTCGAAAGAAAGGCAAGCATTTCAAAGGCGAGGCAGATCACCGGAAGAAGCCCGCCATGCGTACCGGTGATCACGTACTTGCTATGGTCAATAATTTACACGTAATCTTTGGAAAGGGTCCCGGCGGACTAGCTGTTCCGAATGACGCTGAGGGACACGCACCCATGTGGAAGAAGAAATCTATATTTTGGGACCTACCCTACTGGAAAGAGCTAGAGGTCCGCTCTTCAATCGACGTGATGCACGTGACGAAGAACCTTTGCGTGAACCTGCTAGGCTTCTTGGGCGTGTATGGGAAGACAAAAGATACACCTGAGGCACGGGAGGACCTGCAACGTTTGCACGAAAAAGACGGCATGCCTCCGAAGCAGTATGAAGGTCCTGCCAGCTATGCTCTTATGAAAGAAGAGAAAGAAATCTTCTTTGAATGTCTGCTCAGTATGAAGGTCCCGACTGGCTTCTCGTCGAATATAAAGGGAATAATAAATATGCAAGAGAAAAAGTTCCAGAACCTAAAGTCTCATGACTGCCACGTGATTATGACGCAACTGCTTCCGGTTGCATTGAGGGGGCTTCTACCGGAAAACGTCCGATTAGCCATTGTGAAGCTATGTGCATTCCTCAATGCAATCTCTCAGAAGGTGATCGATCCAGAAATCATACCAAGGCTAAGGAGTGATGTGGCGCAATGTCTTGTCAGTTTCGAGCTGGTGTTCCCACCATCCTTCTTCAATATCATGACGCACGTCCTAGTTCATCTAGTCGACGAGATTGTCATTCTGGGGCCCGTATTTCTACACAATATGTTCCCCTTTGAGAGGTTCATGGGAGTCCTAAAGAAATATGTCCGTAACCGCGCTAGGCCAGAAGGAAGCATCTCCATGGGCCATCAAACAGAGGATGTCATTGGGTTTTGTGTTGACTTCATTCCTGGCCTTAAGAAGATAGGTCTCCCTAAATTGCGGTATGAGGGGAGACTGACTGGAAAAGGCACGCTTGGAGGGGGGACTCAATAATATGCAGGGACGGATATTCTTGGTCTCAAGCACACTACACAGTTCTACAGAACTCTACCTTGGTGACCCCGTATGTCGATGAACACAAGAACAGTCTGCGCTCCAAACACCCGGAGCAGTGTGACGACTGGATTACATGTGAACACATCAGGACTTTCAGCAGTTGGTTGGAAACACGTCTCAGAGGTGACACCACTGTTTGTGATGAGTTGTACTCGTTGTCCAGGGGACCATCTTCGACTGTATTGACTTACAAAGGATACGAGATAAATGGGAATACATTTTACACGATCGCCCAAGATCAAAAGAGCACCAACCAAAACAGCGGTGTCCGCTTTGATGCAGCAACCGAGAGGGGAAAGGACACATATTATGGTTACATAATGGACATATGGGAACTTGACTGCGGACATGATTTTAAGGTCCCTTTGTTTAAGTGCAAATGGGTCAATCTGTCAGGAGGCGGGGTACAGGTAGACCCACAGTACGGAATGACAACAGTGGATCTGAACAATCTTGGGTACACTGACGAACCGTTCGTCCTAGCCAATGATGTGGCACAGGTTATCTATGTGAAGGACATGTCTACCAGACCGAGGAAAAGAAAAGATAAGGAAGCGAATACATCATACGATGAGCCAAAGCGGCACATAGTTCTTTCAGGAAAAAGGGACATTGTGGGAGTGGAGGGCAAGACAGACATGTCTGAAGATTATGAAAAGTTTCATGAAATTCCTCCCTTCAAAGTCAAGGCTGACCCAAGCATCCTGATAAACGATGAAGATTATCCATGGTTACGACGCAATAAGCAAATGACACAAGCGAAGAAAAAGTGAAGACTTTCTCCCGCAATTATTATGATGATACCATGCCAACTTTGTAATAGACGAGTATGATACCATTGTCCGTTTTGTACAAGAAGTGCATCTAGTTTTTGCCGTAACCCTATCAACTTTCTTGCACATGCTATGTGGATGAAATGATGAGGCGCACCACACCTTATAAACAGGTGCGGCTCTCTCTTAGCTAGCGAGGTGGGACTAAACTCACCACCACGGCGCTGTGCAAGGCCATTGGTCCCGGTTGGTGGCACGAACCGGGACCAATTCCACCCTTTGGTCCCTGTTGGTGCCACGAACCGGTACTAATGAGGCTGTGGCCCCACGAGCACCTTTAGTACCTGTTCGTGGCACGAACCGGTACTAATGAGGCTGTGGCCCCACGAGCACCTTTAGTACCTGTTCGTGGCACGAACCGGTACTAGAGCATCTTAGGATTTAACCATCGTTGGTGATCAACAACTGGTTTAGCGTCTTTCTCCAATTTTATTTTGTGCTGGCATAAAGTGGGACTAATGCCCTTAAGATCATCAAGAGTATATCCAATAGCAGCACAGTGCTTCCTCGGAGTTTTCAATAATTTCTTTTCTTCATGCTCTGAAAGGTTAGCACTAATAATAATAGGATATATCTTCTTTTCATCAAGATAAGCATATTTAAGAGTATCAGGTAATGGCTTAAGCTCAAACACGGGATCACCATTGGGTGGAGGAGGATCCCCTAGGATTTCAACAGGCAAGTTGTGTTTCAAAATAGGACCCTGTTTAAAGAATACTTCATCTATTTCCCTTCTTTCATTCATAAACATATCATTTTCATGGTCTAGCAAATATTGTTCTAAAGGATCATTAGGAGGCACGGCAATAGAAGCAAGACAAATAATTTCATCTTTACTAGGCAATTCCTCGTCACGGGGTTGTCTACGAAATTTAGCAAAGTTAAACTCATGAGACATATCCCCCAAGCCAATAGTAACAATATCCTTTTTGTAGTCTATCTTAGCATTAACAGTATTCAAGAAGGGTCTACCAAATATGATGTGACAAAATCTATCTTGTGGGGAACCAAGAACAAGAAAATCAGCAGGATATTTAACTTTCCCACACAAGACTTCAACATCTTTAACAATCCCAACTGGTGAAATAGTGTCTCTATTAGCAAGCTTAATTGTAACATCAATTTCCTCTAACTCAGCAGGTGCAATGTCATGCATAATTTCTTTGTATAAGGAATGAGGTATTGCACTTGCACTAGCACCCATATCACATAAGCCATGATAGCAATGATCTTCTATTTTAACAGAAATAACAGGCATGCCTACAACAGGTCTATGTTTATTTTTAGTATCAGGTATAGCAATTCTAGCAGCTTCATCACAGAAGTAAATAACATGCCCATCAATATTATCAGCCAAGAGATCCTTAACCATAGCAATATTAGGTTCAATTTTAATTTGCTCAGGAGGTTCGGGTGTCTTAATGTTACTTTTATTGACCATAGTTGAAACTTTAGAATGATCCTTTATTCTAACAGGGAAAGGTGGTTTCTCGACATAAGCAGTAGGAATGACAGGATCATTATAAGTGATAGTCTTTTCTTCAACTTTAATAGGTGCAACTACTTTTACTTCAATGGGAGGATTATATTTAAACCACTTCTCCTTAGGGAGATCAACATGAGTAGCAAAGGATTCACAGAAGGAAGCTACTATCTCAGAGTCAAGTCCATATTTAGTGCTAAATTCACGGAAAGCATCGGTATCCATAAAAGATTTAACACAATCAAACTTAGGTGTTATACCTGACTCCTTACCTTCGTAGAGGTTCCAATCTTCAGAGCATTTAATTCTTTCCAATAAATCCCATTTGAATTCAATAGTCTTCATCATAAAAGAGCCAGTACAAGACATATCGAGCATGGAGCGATTATTCAGAGAAAGTCGAGCATAAATTTTTTGAATAATCATTTCTCTTGAGAGCTCATGATTGGGGCATGAATATAACATTGACTTAAGCCTCCCCCAAGCTTGAGCGATGCTTTCTCCTTCGCGAGGCCAAAAATTATATATATATAATTACGATCACGATGAACAAGATGCATAGGATAAAACTTCTGATGAAATTCCAATTTCAATCGTTTGTAGTTCCATGATCCCAAATCATCACATAGCCTAAACCATGTCAATGCCTCTCCCTTCAAAGATAAAGGGAATACCTTCTTCTCTATAACATCCACGGGCATACCTGCAAGCTTAAATAATCCACAAACTTCATCTACATAGATTAGGTGCAAATCG
>NW_025229351.1:8779-11001 GCF_018294505.1 Triticum aestivum | reverse complement strand
GATGTAATGTTCCATCTCTTGTAAAAGGATTAGCTAGCAGTTTCTCTATCATACCCGAAGGAATTTCAAAGAAAACATTTTCAGTAGGTTCAGTAGGTTGAGGAGCAACTATTTGCTCTTCTGGTCGGGGTGAAGATTCCCCAAACAAGCCCCTCAAAGGATTACTTTCCATAGCAACAAGTGACAGTAAATTTCAGCACAGTATATAAATTTTTCCTTACCAAATTCCACCTACCAAAGGCACTTCACTCCCCGGCAACGGCACCAGAAAAGAGTCGTGATGACCCACAAGTATAAGGGATCTATCGTAGTCCTTTCGATAAGTAAGAATGTCGAACCCAACGAGGAGCGGAAGGAAATGATAAGCGGTTTTCAGCAAGGTATTCTCTGCAAGCACTGAAATTATCGGTAACAGATAGTTTTGTGATAAGATAATTTGTAATGAGTAACAAGTAATGAAAGTAAATAAGTTGCAGAAAGATGGCCCAATCATTTTTGTAGCAAAGGACAAGCCTAGACAAACTCTTATATAGAGAAAAGCGCTCCCGAGGACACATGGGAATAACGTCAAGCTAGTTTTCATCGTGCTCATATGATTCACGTTCGTTACTTTGATAATTTGGTATGTGGGAGGACCGGTGCTTGGGTGCTGTCCTTTCTTGGACAAGCATCCCACTTATGATTAACCCCTATTGCAAGCATCCGCAACTACAAAAGAAGTATTAAGGTAAACCTAACCATAGCATGAAACATATGGATCCAAATCAGCCCCTTACGAAGCAACTCATAAACTAGGGTTTAACCTTCTGTCACTCTAGCAACCCGTCATCTACTTATTACTTCCCAATGCCTTCCTCTAGGCCCAAACAATGGTGAAGTGTCATGTAGTCGACGTTCACATAACACCACTAGAGGAAAGACAACATACATCTCATCAAAATATCGAACAAATAATAAATTCACATGACTACTTATAGCAAGACTTCTCCCATGTCCTCAGGAACAAACGTAAATACTCACAAATCATATTCATGTTCATAATCAGAGGGGTATTAATATTCATAAAGGATCTGAACATATGATCTTCCACCAAATAAACCAACTAGCATCAACTACAAGGAGTAATCAACACTAGTAGCAACCCACAGGTACCAATCTGAGGCTTTGGGACAAAGATTGGATACAAGAGATGAACTAGGGTTTGAGAGGAGATGGTGCTGGAATGAGGGAAGTTTCCCTGGCAGAACAGCTCTGCCGGAGCCCTAGATTGGTTCCGCCAAGGTTCCACCTCGTGGCGGCGGAGTTTCTTCCCGAAAGCTTGCTTATGATTTTTCCTTGGACGAAAGACTTCATATAGCAGAAGATGGGCACCGGAGGCCAGCCAGGGGGGCCACGACGCTAGGGGCGCGCCCAAGGGGTAGGGCGCTCCCCCACCCTCGTGGCCAGGGTGTGGGCCCCCTCTGGTATTTTCTTCCGCCAGTATTTTTTATTAATTCCAAAAATAACTTCTGTGAATTTCAGGACTTTTGGAGCTGTGCAGAATAGATCTCTAATATTTGCTCCTTTTCTAGCCCAGAATTCCAGCTGCTGGCAATCTCCCTCTTCATGTAAACCGTGTAAAATAAGAGAGAATAGGCATAAGTATTGTGACATAACGTGTAATAACAGCCCATAATGCAATAAATATCAATATAAAAGCATGATCCAAAATGGACGTATCAGAGTGCAAGGGGCTTGCTGGTTAACTAGCAAGAGTCTAAAATAGCGAAGGATCCGTTCGAACTTGTCGAAGCGACGGATCCGACTAAACTCATTGGAATACTGTCTCAAATAAAACGGAAGTGTAGTGTTTCGACCGAGTTGCAGCCCCGGAGGACCGATGCAAACTCGAAATGAAGAACGACACATGGTGATGTGGTGACCAACCGAGTGGCGACGCGCCGACCAGCCGAGTGGTGATGAGGTGACCAACAGAGAGGCGACGCGCGGAGCGGCCGAGTGGCGATGAGGTGACCAACCGAGGGGCGACGCGCGGAGCGGACGAGTGGTGATGAGGTGACCAACCGAGCGGCGACGCACGGAGCGGCCGAGTGGTGATGAGGTGACCAACCGAGCGGCGACGCGCGGAGCGGCCGAGTGGTGATGAGGTGACCAACCGAGTGGCGACGCGCGGAGCGGCCGAGTGGTGATGAGGTGACCAACCGAGTGGCGACGCGCGGAGC
>NW_025229351.1:5907-8019 GCF_018294505.1 Triticum aestivum | reverse complement strand
TGGAGTGACGATGTGGAGCGTCCGAGTGAAGTAGACGCGTGCCGCGGAGTGGCGACGCGCGGGCGTCCGAGTGATGTGCACGTATCCCGCGGAGTGGCGATGCACGGGGCGGCCAATTGATGATGATGTGTGCAACTGAGCGTTGGCATGCTGGCGGCCTAGTGGCGGCATGCAGGCGACCGAGTGGCAATGATCCCATTTGGTCCGAGCGAACTAGTCTCGTTCGAGTGGTCATGCCGACTGAAGGGAGTTGTTGCCGAGTGGATGATGCCGGAGGGAGAAGCTGTTGAGCATGGTGGCATGGCCAACTCCTAGTCCACACATTGTGTCGGGTTTGTGCCTCCAGCGCGGGAGACGCTGTCGTGTGTGGGGACCGAGCCAGCTTCTGGTTGCGGCGGTGTGGTGTTGACTCCAGTGTATAGGCTATCGCCGACGGCAAAAACGACAAATTTGACCTATGAACAAAAAGAATTTACAAAATGAACTGTGCTTGAAAAAATTCCATTCCGTTGACCCTTTCGTGTGACGCCCGACCGTCAGGCGCCACACTACATCATGCAGCGCCTGACTAACCGGCGCTACACGCCTATCTAGCGTCACACTCCAAACTATCTAAAAATTGATAAGTCAGAGTGCAACACCTATACACTAGGCGCTGCACTATTTGCATTATCCGTGCCACGCTTTAATTTTTTGTACCGTGGTAGAGACAGGTCTGCCGCTGCTACGGGATGCTCAACAGCGTAACTTGGCTTTTGTCAGTGATTGTACATGCATGCTCTACTACTAGCTCCTATAGTATGCTAGCCGGCTAGGCTGGATGAGGTTTACTTTATCTTTTTCTTGTTTCTCCAGTAGATGTGTGCTCCCCTCCCACGTACGGCCCTACAACATCTTTTTCGGTTTCATCAACTCTTGGATGTTTCTGCCCTCTCTTTATCACTATTGCCGTTTGCTTCATAATCTGATTCTAATTCTATCTATCTACATTACACACTCTGCACCGCTGCATACATGCAATTAGTGCAGTGCCTATGGTTAGTGTAACGCCTAGTTCTTAGGCGTTGCACACTGACTTAGTAATTTTTTATGTATTTTGGAGTGCGACGCTAGCCAGATGTGTAGTGCCTAGCTGGCAGGCGCTACACGGTGAAATGTGATGCCTAGCTGTCGGGCGCTACACGAAAGGGTCAGCGGAGTGAAAAAATTTCAAAGACAATTCATTTTATGATTTTTTTTGTCCACAGGTCAAATTTGTCGCTTTTGCCATCGGCGAGTGCTTGGCACCGGACGTATAGGCTGGACCAAAAGCTCGTAATTCATGAGCTTAATGAGCGCTCGATAGTTCGGCTCGTTAAACTCGTAGCTCGCTTCTTAATGAACAGAGCCAATCATTGATTCCAGCTCGTTAAGCTTAACGAGCTTAATGAGCGAGCTAGTAGCTCGTTAAGCTCGTTAGTAACAACACAACACATATTCTTGTCTTACGTGACAAACTTTTGTAGAACCTTAGCCCATCTATTCAATCTAATCGACATATGAGGCAACAAAATACTGCATTTCTTTTTGTAGTCACCATATTTCATCTTGAAAACCATACCTGCACATTCATCCTGTATATCGTAACACATTATAATATGTTAACGAGCGCTCACGAGCGCTCACGAGCTTAACGAGCTTCAAACGAGCCGAGCCGAGCAGGGTTTTCTACTCGTTAATCTTAACGATTTTAACGAGCCGAGCCTTAACGAACACAAGCTTAACAAGTAACGAGCCGAGCTGCTCGTTAGTCCACCCCTAACCGGACGGAGGAACTGCCGGGGCATCGTGCCGGAGACCGTTGGTCGCCGGGATTCGCCCATGCCTGCCGCTTCACATGCTGTTACATGCATTGATGGAGTTCACCACGTCCAAATTAAAACCTGTACACGCATGCAAAAGACTTAATTAGCGGTAATTAAGAAGTGTTAAGGCCGATATAGAATGCGATGGAAGTTTCGGTCATTTACCTCCTGCAGGCAGTTTATTTCCACGTCGTGGGAGGTCCACTGCCCATTCAAGTCCAGCGATCTGGACCAGGCGACGCTGGTGGAGATGACCTGTAGTCAATTG